>NC_134455.1:115426051-115731343 GCF_047948215.1 Lycorma delicatula | reverse complement strand
ATAAGTTTATCTCAAATACATTAACAGTGAATTTTAGCTTATAAACCTTTATGGTTAATAAATAGCTTATGCAAATAAATAACAAAAAGCTAAAATCACAGTTAAAGTAATATCCTTAGTGTGGTTATACAGCCTTTTTTAATCTTAAAATAAGTTTTATGGCATATTGGTTGCAAATAATCACATTAACAGTGAATTTTAGCTTATAAACCTTTATGGGTAATAAATAGCTTATGCAAATAAATAAGCAAAAAGCTAAAATTCACTGTTAAAGTAATATCCTTAGTGTGGTTATACAGCCTTTTTTAATCTTAAAATAAGTTTTATGGCATATTGGTTGCAAATAATCACATTAACAGTGAATTTTAGCTTATAAACCTTTATGGGTAATAAATAGCTTATGCAAATAAATAAGCAAAAAGCTAAAATTCACTGTTAAAGTAATATCCTTAGTGTGGTTATACAGCCTTTTTTAATCTTAAAATAAGTTTTATGGCATATTGGTTGCAAATAATCACATTAACAGTGAATTTTAGCTTATAAACCTTTATGGGTAATAAATAGCTTATGCAAATAAATAAGCAAAAAGCTAAAATTCACTGTTAAAGTAATATCCTTAGTGTGGTTATACAGCCTTTTTTAATCTTAAAATAAGTTTTATGGCATATTGGTTGCAAATAATCACATTAACAGTGAATTTTAGCTTATAAACCTTTATGGGTAATAAATAGCTTATGCAAATAAATAAGCAAAAAGCTAAAATTCACTGTTAAAGTAATATCCTTAGTGTGGTTATACAGCCTTTTTTAATCTTAAAATAAGTTTTATGGCATATTGGTTGCAAATAATCACATTAACAGTGAATTTTAGCTTATAAACCTTTATGGGTAATAAATAGCTTATGCAAATAAATAAGCAAAAAGCTAAAATTCACTGTTAAAGTAATATCCTTAGTGTGGTTATACAGCCTTTTTTAATCTTAAAATAAGTTTTATGGCATATTGGTTGCAAATAATCACATTAACAGTGAATTTTAGCTTATAAACCTTTATGGGTAATAAATAGCTTATGCAAATAAATAAGCAAAAAGCTAAAATTCACTGTTAAAGTAATATCCTTAGTGTGGTTATACAGCCTTTTTTAATCTTAAAATAAGTTTTATGGCATATTGGTTGCAAATAATCACATTAACAGTGAATTTTAGCTTATAAACCTTTATGGGTAATAAATAGCTTATGCAAATAAATAAGCAAAAAGCTAAAATTCACTGTTAAAGTAATATCCTTAGTGTGGTTATACAGCCTTTTTTAATCTTAAAATAAGTTTTATGGCATATTGGTTGCAAATAATCACATTAACAGTGAATTTTAGCTTATAAACCTTTATGGGTAATAAATAGCTTATGCAAATAAATAAGCAAAAAGCTAAAATTCACTGTTAAAGTAATATCCTTAGTGTGGTTATACAGCCTTTTTTAATCTTAAAATAAGTTTTATGGCATATTGGTTGCAAATAATCACATTAACAGTGAATTTTAGCTTATAAACCTTTATGGGTAATAAATAGCTTATGCAAATAAATAAGCAAAAAGCTAAAATTCACTGTTAAAGTAATATCCTTAGTGTGGTTATACAGCCTTTTTTAATCTTAAAATAAGTTTTATGGCATATTGGTTGCAAATAATCACATTAACAGTGAATTTTAGCTTATAAACCTTTATGGGTAATAAATAGCTTATGCAAATAAATAAGCAAAAAGCTAAAATTCACTGTTAAAGTAATATCCTTAGTGTGGTTATACAGCCTTTTTTAATCTTAAAATAAGTTTTATGGCATATTGGTTGCAAATAATCACATTAACAGTGAATTTTAGCTTATAAACCTTTATGGGTAATAAATAGCTTATGCAAATAAATAAGCAAAAAGCTAAAATTCACTGTTAAAGTAATATCCTTAGTGTGGTTATACAGCCTTTTTTAATCTTAAAATAAGTTTTATGGCATATTGGTTGCAAATAATCACATTAACAGTGAATTTTAGCTTATAAACCTTTATGGGTAATAAATAGCTTATGCAAATAAATAAGCAAAAAGCTAAAATTCACTGTTAAAGTAATATCCTTAGTGTGGTTATACAGCCTTTTTTAATCTTAAAATAAGTTTTATGGCATATTGGTTGCAAATAATCACATTAACAGTGAATTTTAGCTTATAAACCTTTATGGGTAATAAATAGCTTATGCAAATAAATAAGCAAAAAGCTAAAATTCACTGTTAAAGTAATATCCTTAGTGTGGTTATACAGCCTTTTTTAATCTTAAAATAAGTTTTATGGCATATTGGTTGCAAATAATCACATTAACAGTGAATTTTAGCTTATAAACCTTTATGGGTAATAAATAGCTTATGCAAATAAATAAGCAAAAAGCTAAAATTCACTGTTAAAGTAATATCCTTAGTGTGGTTATACAGCCTTTTTTAATCTTAAAATAAGTTTTATGGCATATTGGTTGCAAATAATCACATTAACAGTGAATTTTAGCTTATAAACCTTTATGGGTAATAAATAGCTTATGCAAATAAATAAGCAAAAAGCTAAAATTCACTGTTAAAGTAATATCCTTAGTGTGGTTATACAGCCTTTTTTAATCTTAAAATAAGTTTTATGGCATATTGGTTGCAAATAATCACATTAACAGTGAATTTTAGCTTATAAACCTTTATGGGTAATAAATAGCTTATGCAAATAAATAAGCAAAAAGCTAAAATTCACTGTTAAAGTAATATCCTTAGTGTGGTTATACAGCCTTTTTTAATCTTAAAATAAGTTTTATGGCATATTGGTTGCAAATAATCACATTAACAGTGAATTTTAGCTTATAAACCTTTATGGGTAATAAATAGCTTATGCAAATAAATAAGCAAAAAGCTAAAATTCACTGTTAAAGTAATATCCTTAGTGTGGTTATACAGCCTTTTTTAATCTTAAAATAAGTTTTATGGCATATTGGTTGCAAATAATCACATTAACAGTGAATTTTAGCTTATAAACCTTTATGGGTAATAAATAGCTTATGCAAATAAATAAGCAAAAAGCTAAAATTCACTGTTAAAGTAATATCCTTAGTGTGGTTATACAGCCTTTTTTAATCTTAAAATAAGTTTTATGGCATATTGGTTGCAAATAATCACATTAACAGTGAATTTTAGCTTATAAACCTTTATGGGTAATAAATAGCTTATGCAAATAAATAAGCAAAAAGCTAAAATTCACTGTTAAAGTAATATCCTTAGTGTGGTTATACAGCCTTTTTTAATCTTAAAATAAGTTTTATGGCATATTGGTTGCAAATAATCACATTAACAGTGAATTTTAGCTTATAAACCTTTATGGGTAATAAATAGCTTATGCAAATAAATAAGCAAAAAGCTAAAATTCACTGTTAAAGTAATATCCTTAGTGTGGTTATACAGCCTTTTTTAATCTTAAAATAAGTTTTATGGCATATTGGTTGCAAATAATCACATTAACAGTGAATTTTAGCTTATAAACCTTTATGGGTAATAAATAGCTTATGCAAATAAATAAGCAAAAAGCTAAAATTCACTGTTAAAGTAATATCCTTAGTGTGGTTATACAGCCTTTTTTAATCTTAAAATAAGTTTTATGGCATATTGGTTGCAAATAATCACATTAACAGTGAATTTTAGCTTATAAACCTTTATGGGTAATAAATAGCTTATGCAAATAAATAAGCAAAAAGCTAAAATTCACTGTTAAAGTAATATCCTTAGTGTGGTTATACAGCCTTTTTTAATCTTAAAATAAGTTTTATGGCATATTGGTTGCAAATAATCACATTAACAGTGAATTTTAGCTTATAAACCTTTATGGGTAATAAATAGCTTATGCAAATAAATAAGCAAAAAGCTAAAATTCACTGTTAAAGTAATATCCTTAGTGTGGTTATACAGCCTTTTTTAATCTTAAAATAAGTTTTATGGCATATTGGTTGCAAATAATCACATTAACAGTGAATTTTAGCTTATAAACCTTTATGGGTAATAAATAGCTTATGCAAATAAATAAGCAAAAAGCTAAAATTCACTGTTAAAGTAATATCCTTAGTGTGGTTATACAGCCTTTTTTAATCTTAAAATAAGTTTTATGGCATATTGGTTGCAAATAATCACATTAACAGTGAATTTTAGCTTATAAACCTTTATGGGTAATAAATAGCTTATGCAAATAAATAAGCAAAAAGCTAAAATTCACTGTTAAAGTAATATCCTTAGTGTGGTTATACAGCCTTTTTTAATCTTAAAATAAGTTTTATGGCATATTGGTTGCAAATAATCACATTAACAGTGAATTTTAGCTTATAAACCTTTATGGGTAATAAATAGCTTATGCAAATAAATAAGCAAAAAGCTAAAATTCACTGTTAAAGTAATATCCTTAGTGTGGTTATACAGCCTTTTTTAATCTTAAAATAAGTTTTATGGCATATTGGTTGCAAATAATCACATTAACAGTGAATTTTAGCTTATAAACCTTTATGGGTAATAAATAGCTTATGCAAATAAATAAGCAAAAAGCTAAAATTCACTGTTAAAGTAATATCCTTAGTGTGGTTATACAGCCTTTTTTAATCTTAAAATAAGTTTTATGGCATATTGGTTGCAAATAATCACATTAACAGTGAATTTTAGCTTATAAACCTTTATGGGTAATAAATAGCTTATGCAAATAAATAAGCAAAAAGCTAAAATTCACTGTTAAAGTAATATCCTTAGTGTGGTTATACAGCCTTTTTTAATCTTAAAATAAGTTTTATGGCATATTGGTTGCAAATAATCACATTAACAGTGAATTTTAGCTTATAAACCTTTATGGGTAATAAATAGCTTATGCAAATAAATAAGCAAAAAGCTAAAATTCACTGTTAAAGTAATATCCTTAGTGTGGTTATACAGCCTTTTTTAATCTTAAAATAAGTTTTATGGCATATTGGTTGCAAATAATCACATTAACAGTGAATTTTAGCTTATAAACCTTTATGGGTAATAAATAGCTTATGCAAATAAATAAGCAAAAAGCTAAAATTCACTGTTAAAGTAATATCCTTAGTGTGGTTATACAGCCTTTTTTAATCTTAAAATAAGTTTTATGGCATATTGGTTGCAAATAATCACATTAACAGTGAATTTTAGCTTATAAACCTTTATGGGTAATAAATAGCTTATGCAAATAAATAAGCAAAAAGCTAAAATTCACTGTTAAAGTAATATCCTTAGTGTGGTTATACAGCCTTTTTTAATCTTAAAATAAGTTTTATGGCATATTGGTTGCAAATAATCACATTAACAGTGAATTTTAGCTTATAAACCTTTATGGGTAATAAATAGCTTATGCAAATAAATAAGCAAAAAGCTAAAATTCACTGTTAAAGTAATATCCTTAGTGTGGTTATACAGCCTTTTTTAATCTTAAAATAAGTTTTATGGCATATTGGTTGCAAATAATCACATTAACAGTGAATTTTAGCTTATAAACCTTTATGGGTAATAAATAGCTTATGCAAATAAATAAGCAAAAAGCTAAAATTCACTGTTAAAGTAATATCCTTAGTGTGGTTATACAGCCTTTTTTAATCTTAAAATAAGTTTTATGGCATATTGGTTGCAAATAATCACATTAACAGTGAATTTTAGCTTATAAACCTTTATGGGTAATAAATAGCTTATGCAAATAAATAAGCAAAAAGCTAAAATTCACTGTTAAAGTAATATCCTTAGTGTGGTTATACAGCCTTTTTTAATCTTAAAATAAGTTTTATGGCATATTGGTTGCAAATAATCACATTAACAGTGAATTTTAGCTTATAAACCTTTATGGGTAATAAATAGCTTATGCAAATAAATAAGCAAAAAGCTAAAATTCACTGTTAAAGTAATATCCTTAGTGTGGTTATACAGCCTTTTTTAATCTTAAAATAAGTTTTATGGCATATTGGTTGCAAATAATCACATTAACAGTGAATTTTAGCTTATAAACCTTTATGGGTAATAAATAGCTTATGCAAATAAATAAGCAAAAAGCTAAAATTCACTGTTAAAGTAATATCCTTAGTGTGGTTATACAGCCTTTTTTAATCTTAAAATAAGTTTTATGGCATATTGGTTGCAAATAATCACATTAACAGTGAATTTTAGCTTATAAACCTTTATGGGTAATAAATAGCTTATGCAAATAAATAAGCAAAAAGCTAAAATTCACTGTTAAAGTAATATCCTTAGTGTGGTTATACAGCCTTTTTTAATCTTAAAATAAGTTTTATGGCATATTGGTTGCAAATAATCACATTAACAGTGAATTTTAGCTTATAAACCTTTATGGGTAATAAATAGCTTATGCAAATAAATAAGCAAAAAGCTAAAATTCACTGTTAAAGTAATATCCTTAGTGTGGTTATACAGCCTTTTTTAATCTTAAAATAAGTTTTATGGCATATTGGTTGCAAATAATCACATTAACAGTGAATTTTAGCTTATAAACCTTTATGGGTAATAAATAGCTTATGCAAATAAATAAGCAAAAAGCTAAAATTCACTGTTAAAGTAATATCCTTAGTGTGGTTATACAGCCTTTTTTAATCTTAAAATAAGTTTTATGGCATATTGGTTGCAAATAATCACATTAACAGTGAATTTTAGCTTATAAACCTTTATGGGTAATAAATAGCTTATGCAAATAAATAAGCAAAAAGCTAAAATTCACTGTTAAAGTAATATCCTTAGTGTGGTTATACAGCCTTTTTTAATCTTAAAATAAGTTTTATGGCATATTGGTTGCAAATAATCACATTAACAGTGAATTTTAGCTTATAAACCTTTATGGGTAATAAATAGCTTATGCAAATAAATAAGCAAAAAGCTAAAATTCACTGTTAAAGTAATATCCTTAGTGTGGTTATACAGCCTTTTTTAATCTTAAAATAAGTTTTATGGCATATTGGTTGCAAATAATCACATTAACAGTGAATTTTAGCTTATAAACCTTTATGGGTAATAAATAGCTTATGCAAATAAATAAGCAAAAAGCTAAAATTCACTGTTAAAGTAATATCCTTAGTGTGGTTATACAGCCTTTTTTAATCTTAAAATAAGTTTTATGGCATATTGGTTGCAAATAATCACATTAACAGTGAATTTTAGCTTATAAACCTTTATGGGTAATAAATAGCTTATGCAAATAAATAAGCAAAAAGCTAAAATTCACTGTTAAAGTAATATCCTTAGTGTGGTTATACAGCCTTTTTTAATCTTAAAATAAGTTTTATGGCATATTGGTTGCAAATAATCACATTAACAGTGAATTTTAGCTTATAAACCTTTATGGGTAATAAATAGCTTATGCAAATAAATAAGCAAAAAGCTAAAATTCACTGTTAAAGTAATATCCTTAGTGTGGTTATACAGCCTTTTTTAATCTTAAAATAAGTTTTATGGCATATTGGTTGCAAATAATCACATTAACAGTGAATTTTAGCTTATAAACCTTTATGGGTAATAAATAGCTTATGCAAATAAATAAGCAAAAAGCTAAAATTCACTGTTAAAGTAATATCCTTAGTGTGGTTATACAGCCTTTTTTAATCTTAAAATAAGTTTTATGGCATATTGGTTGCAAATAATCACATTAACAGTGAATTTTAGCTTATAAACCTTTATGGGTAATAAATAGCTTATGCAAATAAATAAGCAAAAAGCTAAAATTCACTGTTAAAGTAATATCCTTAGTGTGGTTATACAGCCTTTTTTAATCTTAAAATAAGTTTTATGGCATATTGGTTGCAAATAATCACATTAACAGTGAATTTTAGCTTATAAACCTTTATGGGTAATAAATAGCTTATGCAAATAAATAAGCAAAAAGCTAAAATTCACTGTTAAAGTAATATCCTTAGTGTGGTTATACAGCCTTTTTTAATCTTAAAATAAGTTTTATGGCATATTGGTTGCAAATAATCACATTAACAGTGAATTTTAGCTTATAAACCTTTATGGGTAATAAATAGCTTATGCAAATAAATAAGCAAAAAGCTAAAATTCACTGTTAAAGTAATATCCTTAGTGTGGTTATACAGCCTTTTTTAATCTTAAAATAAGTTTTATGGCATATTGGTTGCAAATAATCACATTAACAGTGAATTTTAGCTTATAAACCTTTATGGGTAATAAATAGCTTATGCAAATAAATAAGCAAAAAGCTAAAATTCACTGTTAAAGTAATATCCTTAGTGTGGTTATACAGCCTTTTTTAATCTTAAAATAAGTTTTATGGCATATTGGTTGCAAATAATCACATTAACAGTGAATTTTAGCTTATAAACCTTTATGGGTAATAAATAGCTTATGCAAATAAATAAGCAAAAAGCTAAAATTCACTGTTAAAGTAATATCCTTAGTGTGGTTATACAGCCTTTTTTAATCTTAAAATAAGTTTTATGGCATATTGGTTGCAAATAATCACATTAACAGTGAATTTTAGCTTATAAACCTTTATGGGTAATAAATAGCTTATGCAAATAAATAAGCAAAAAGCTAAAATTCACTGTTAAAGTAATATCCTTAGTGTGGTTATACAGCCTTTTTTAATCTTAAAATAAGTTTTATGGCATATTGGTTGCAAATAATCACATTAACAGTGAATTTTAGCTTATAAACCTTTATGGGTAATAAATAGCTTATGCAAATAAATAAGCAAAAAGCTAAAATTCACTGTTAAAGTAATATCCTTAGTGTGGTTATACAGCCTTTTTTAATCTTAAAATAAGTTTTATGGCATATTGGTTGCAAATAATCACATTAACAGTGAATTTTAGCTTATAAACCTTTATGGGTAATAAATAGCTTATGCAAATAAATAAGCAAAAAGCTAAAATTCACTGTTAAAGTAATATCCTTAGTGTGGTTATACAGCCTTTTTTAATCTTAAAATAAGTTTTATGGCATATTGGTTGCAAATAATCACATTAACAGTGAATTTTAGCTTATAAACCTTTATGGGTAATAAATAGCTTATGCAAATAAATAAGCAAAAAGCTAAAATTCACTGTTAAAGTAATATCCTTAGTGTGGTTATACAGCCTTTTTTAATCTTAAAATAAGTTTTATGGCATATTGGTTGCAAATAATCACATTAACAGTGAATTTTAGCTTATAAACCTTTATGGGTAATAAATAGCTTATGCAAATAAATAAGCAAAAAGCTAAAATTCACTGTTAAAGTAATATCCTTAGTGTGGTTATACAGCCTTTTTTAATCTTAAAATAAGTTTTATGGCATATTGGTTGCAAATAATCACATTAACAGTGAATTTTAGCTTATAAACCTTTATGGGTAATAAATAGCTTATGCAAATAAATAAGCAAAAAGCTAAAATTCACTGTTAAAGTAATATCCTTAGTGTGGTTATACAGCCTTTTTTAATCTTAAAATAAGTTTTATGGCATATTGGTTGCAAATAATCACATTAACAGTGAATTTTAGCTTATAAACCTTTATGGGTAATAAATAGCTTATGCAAATAAATAAGCAAAAAGCTAAAATTCACTGTTAAAGTAATATCCTTAGTGTGGTTATACAGCCTTTTTTAATCTTAAAATAAGTTTTATGGCATATTGGTTGCAAATAATCACATTAACAGTGAATTTTAGCTTATAAACCTTTATGGGTAATAAATAGCTTATGCAAATAAATAAGCAAAAAGCTAAAATTCACTGTTAAAGTAATATCCTTAGTGTGGTTATACAGCCTTTTTTAATCTTAAAATAAGTTTTATGGCATATTGGTTGCAAATAATCACATTAACAGTGAATTTTAGCTTATAAACCTTTATGGGTAATAAATAGCTTATGCAAATAAATAAGCAAAAAGCTAAAATTCACTGTTAAAGTAATATCCTTAGTGTGGTTATACAGCCTTTTTTAATCTTAAAATAAGTTTTATGGCATATTGGTTGCAAATAATCACATTAACAGTGAATTTTAGCTTATAAACCTTTATGGGTAATAAATAGCTTATGCAAATAAATAAGCAAAAAGCTAAAATTCACTGTTAAAGTAATATCCTTAGTGTGGTTATACAGCCTTTTTTAATCTTAAAATAAGTTTTATGGCATATTGGTTGCAAATAATCACATTAACAGTGAATTTTAGCTTATAAACCTTTATGGGTAATAAATAGCTTATGCAAATAAATAAGCAAAAAGCTAAAATTCACTGTTAAAGTAATATCCTTAGTGTGGTTATACAGCCTTTTTTAATCTTAAAATAAGTTTTATGGCATATTGGTTGCAAATAATCACATTAACAGTGAATTTTAGCTTATAAACCTTTATGGGTAATAAATAGCTTATGCAAATAAATAAGCAAAAAGCTAAAATTCACTGTTAAAGTAATATCCTTAGTGTGGTTATACAGCCTTTTTTAATCTTAAAATAAGTTTTATGGCATATTGGTTGCAAATAATCACATTAACAGTGAATTTTAGCTTATAAACCTTTATGGGTAATAAATAGCTTATGCAAATAAATAAGCAAAAAGCTAAAATTCACTGTTAAAGTAATATCCTTAGTGTGGTTATACAGCCTTTTTTAATCTTAAAATAAGTTTTATGGCATATTGGTTGCAAATAATCACATTAACAGTGAATTTTAGCTTATAAACCTTTATGGGTAATAAATAGCTTATGCAAATAAATAAGCAAAAAGCTAAAATTCACTGTTAAAGTAATATCCTTAGTGTGGTTATACAGCCTTTTTTAATCTTAAAATAAGTTTTATGGCATATTGGTTGCAAATAATCACATTAACAGTGAATTTTAGCTTATAAACCTTTATGGGTAATAAATAGCTTATGCAAATAAATAAGCAAAAAGCTAAAATTCACTGTTAAAGTAATATCCTTAGTGTGGTTATACAGCCTTTTTTAATCTTAAAATAAGTTTTATGGCATATTGGTTGCAAATAATCACATTAACAGTGAATTTTAGCTTATAAACCTTTATGGGTAATAAATAGCTTATGCAAATAAATAAGCAAAAAGCTAAAATTCACTGTTAAAGTAATATCCTTAGTGTGGTTATACAGCCTTTTTTAATCTTAAAATAAGTTTTATGGCATATTGGTTGCAAATAATCACATTAACAGTGAATTTTAGCTTATAAACCTTTATGGGTAATAAATAGCTTATGCAAATAAATAAGCAAAAAGCTAAAATTCACTGTTAAAGTAATATCCTTAGTGTGGTTATACAGCCTTTTTTAATCTTAAAATAAGTTTTATGGCATATTGGTTGCAAATAATCACATTAACAGTGAATTTTAGCTTATAAACCTTTATGGGTAATAAATAGCTTATGCAAATAAATAAGCAAAAAGCTAAAATTCACTGTTAAAGTAATATCCTTAGTGTGGTTATACAGCCTTTTTTAATCTTAAAATAAGTTTTATGGCATATTGGTTGCAAATAATCACATTAACAGTGAATTTTAGCTTATAAACCTTTATGGGTAATAAATAGCTTATGCAAATAAATAAGCAAAAAGCTAAAATTCACTGTTAAAGTAATATCCTTAGTGTGGTTATACAGCCTTTTTTAATCTTAAAATAAGTTTTATGGCATATTGGTTGCAAATAATCACATTAACAGTGAATTTTAGCTTATAAACCTTTATGGGTAATAAATAGCTTATGCAAATAAATAAGCAAAAAGCTAAAATTCACTGTTAAAGTAATATCCTTAGTGTGGTTATACAGCCTTTTTTAATCTTAAAATAAGTTTTATGGCATATTGGTTGCAAATAATCACATTAACAGTGAATTTTAGCTTATAAACCTTTATGGGTAATAAATAGCTTATGCAAATAAATAAGCAAAAAGCTAAAATTCACTGTTAAAGTAATATCCTTAGTGTGGTTATACAGCCTTTTTTAATCTTAAAATAAGTTTTATGGCATATTGGTTGCAAATAATCACATTAACAGTGAATTTTAGCTTATAAACCTTTATGGGTAATAAATAGCTTATGCAAATAAATAAGCAAAAAGCTAAAATTCACTGTTAAAGTAATATCCTTAGTGTGGTTATACAGCCTTTTTTAATCTTAAAATAAGTTTTATGGCATATTGGTTGCAAATAATCACATTAACAGTGAATTTTAGCTTATAAACCTTTATGGGTAATAAATAGCTTATGCAAATAAATAAGCAAAAAGCTAAAATTCACTGTTAAAGTAATATCCTTAGTGTGGTTATACAGCCTTTTTTAATCTTAAAATAAGTTTTATGGCATATTGGTTGCAAATAATCACATTAACAGTGAATTTTAGCTTATAAACCTTTATGGGTAATAAATAGCTTATGCAAATAAATAAGCAAAAAGCTAAAATTCACTGTTAAAGTAATATCCTTAGTGTGGTTATACAGCCTTTTTTAATCTTAAAATAAGTTTTATGGCATATTGGTTGCAAATAATCACATTAACAGTGAATTTTAGCTTATAAACCTTTATGGGTAATAAATAGCTTATGCAAATAAATAAGCAAAAAGCTAAAATTCACTGTTAAAGTAATATCCTTAGTGTGGTTATACAGCCTTTTTTAATCTTAAAATAAGTTTTATGGCATATTGGTTGCAAATAATCACATTAACAGTGAATTTTAGCTTATAAACCTTTATGGGTAATAAATAGCTTATGCAAATAAATAAGCAAAAAGCTAAAATTCACTGTTAAAGTAATATCCTTAGTGTGGTTATACAGCCTTTTTTAATCTTAAAATAAGTTTTATGGCATATTGGTTGCAAATAATCACATTAACAGTGAATTTTAGCTTATAAACCTTTATGGGTAATAAATAGCTTATGCAAATAAATAAGCAAAAAGCTAAAATTCACTGTTAAAGTAATATCCTTAGTGTGGTTATACAGCCTTTTTTAATCTTAAAATAAGTTTTATGGCATATTGGTTGCAAATAATCACATTAACAGTGAATTTTAGCTTATAAACCTTTATGGGTAATAAATAGCTTATGCAAATAAATAAGCAAAAAGCTAAAATTCACTGTTAAAGTAATATCCTTAGTGTGGTTATACAGCCTTTTTTAATCTTAAAATAAGTTTTATGGCATATTGGTTGCAAATAATCACATTAACAGTGAATTTTAGCTTATAAACCTTTATGGGTAATAAATAGCTTATGCAAATAAATAAGCAAAAAGCTAAAATTCACTGTTAAAGTAATATCCTTAGTGTGGTTATACAGCCTTTTTTAATCTTAAAATAAGTTTTATGGCATATTGGTTGCAAATAATCACATTAACAGTGAATTTTAGCTTATAAACCTTTATGGGTAATAAATAGCTTATGCAAATAAATAAGCAAAAAGCTAAAATTCACTGTTAAAGTAATATCCTTAGTGTGGTTATACAGCCTTTTTTAATCTTAAAATAAGTTTTATGGCATATTGGTTGCAAATAATCACATTAACAGTGAATTTTAGCTTATAAACCTTTATGGGTAATAAATAGCTTATGCAAATAAATAAGCAAAAAGCTAAAATTCACTGTTAAAGTAATATCCTTAGTGTGGTTATACAGCCTTTTTTAATCTTAAAATAAGTTTTATGGCATATTGGTTGCAAATAATCACATTAACAGTGAATTTTAGCTTATAAACCTTTATGGGTAATAAATAGCTTATGCAAATAAATAAGCAAAAAGCTAAAATTCACTGTTAAAGTAATATCCTTAGTGTGGTTATACAGCCTTTTTTAATCTTAAAATAAGTTTTATGGCATATTGGTTGCAAATAATCACATTAACAGTGAATTTTAGCTTATAAACCTTTATGGGTAATAAATAGCTTATGCAAATAAATAAGCAAAAAACTAAAATTCACTGTTAAAGTAATATCCTTAGTGTGGTTATACAGCCTTTTTTAATCTTAAAATAAGTTTTATGGCATATTGGTTGCAAATAATCACATTAACAGTGAATTTTAGCTTATAAACCTTTATGGGTAATAAATAGCTTATGCAAATAAATAAGCAAAAAGCTAAAATTCACTGTTAAAGTAATATCCTTAGTGTGGTTATACAGCCTTTTTTAATCTTAAAATAAGTTTTATGGCATATTGGTTGCAAATAATCACATTAACAGTGAATTTTAGCTTATAAACCTTTATGGGTAATAAATAGCTTATGCAAATAAATAAGCAAAAAGCTAAAATTCACTGTTAAAGTAATATCCTTAGTGTGGTTATACAGCCTTTTTTAATCTTAAAATAAGTTTTATGGCATATTGGTTGCAAATAATCACATTAACAGTGAATTTTAGCTTATAAACCTTTATGGGTAATAAATAGCTTATGCAAATAAATAAGCAAAAAGCTAAAATTCACTGTTAAAGTAATATCCTTAGTGTGGTTATACAGCCTTTTTTAATCTTAAAATAAGTTTTATGGCATATTGGTTGCAAATAATCACATTAACAGTGAATTTTAGCTTATAAACCTTTATGGGTAATAAATAGCTTATGCAAATAAATAAGCAAAAAGCTAAAATTCACTGTTAAAGTAATATCCTTAGTGTGGTTATACAGCCTTTTTTAATCTTAAAATAAGTTTTATGGCATATTGGTTGCAAATAATCACATTAACAGTGAATTTTAGCTTATAAACCTTTATGGGTAATAAATAGCTTATGCAAATAAATAAGCAAAAAGCTAAAATTCACTGTTAAAGTAATATCCTTAGTGTGGTTATACAGCCTTTTTTAATCTTAAAATAAGTTTTATGGCATATTGGTTGCAAATAATCACATTAACAGTGAATTTTAGCTTATAAACCTTTATGGGTAATAAATAGCTTATGCAAATAAATAAGCAAAAAGCTAAAATTCACTGTTAAAGTAATATCCTTAGTGTGGTTATACAGCCTTTTTTAATCTTAAAATAAGTTTTATGGCATATTGGTTGCAAATAATCACATTAACAGTGAATTTTAGCTTATAAACCTTTATGGGTAATAAATAGCTTATGCAAATAAATAAGCAAAAAGCTAAAATTCACTGTTAAAGTAATATCCTTAGTGTGGTTATACAGCCTTTTTTAATCTTAAAATAAGTTTTATGGCATATTGGTTGCAATTAAGAATTGTTTTTTTTAATTTTAGAGTTAAGTTGATTCTTATCCTCTTTTATATTATTTACACGTCAGAAAAAAGAGTACGTTGAGTTATACAAAATCTCTGTCTCCTGGAAACTAGTCAAGCAATTCAGATTATCTTTATTATAACATCTGGTAAATATAAATATTCTACATTATTTATAGGAAGTAATGGACAGTATTATTGTTATACGTTGAACTTTAGCTTAGTTTTTTTTTAAAGCATAATCGTATCAACTGTATTATGAAATAAGAAATTGTTTAAATCGACTTCAATCACTGGTTGATTGCTCACTCAGCTCTGTACTTTTTACCTCAATTTAATCTTTTGGTTTTCTTTTTGTCTAGGAAGTGAAAGTCGCTAGCTGTACACAAACCACCGAGTGAAAAAAAAGTATAGTCAAGCAAATTGCAGTCATAATGTTCTAGTCATTATACAGTAAATTCAATTTATTTTAAATAGCATAAATTTTTATCATTATTTGAAAATTGCTGAATTATAGCTAATATTCCGAAGCATGTAAAGGTATTCATAATTAAATTAAAATTGTTATTATATAGAGCAATACATTATTTAAAATATGATAAAGTTTCTCTAAATAAAGAAATTGAAATAATTAAAAATATTGCTTGTACAAATGGATATAAATAAATTATATAAAAGAATAAATAATAAAAGTAATACTTTAAACAATATAAAATTACTACCAGAAAAAACTGAAAAAATATAAATAAAAAATCTGATGTTGACACCACATGACTTTCTTGAACGCCTATTAAATTAAATATACTCATTTTTTTTTAAATGTACAGTACATAAAATTTTATTTCATTAATAACTTCTGATATCTAACCATATTTTTTTTTATTGTTGTTATTGAATTATTATTTATTGCAAATTTTATTTTACAATCACAAGTTAATAATTATTAATAGATCAATATATTTAAATTAAAAAATAAAAAGTTAAAAAAAGGGAGATCAAGTCGGATTTGAACCGATGTGCCTTCCCCTTGTAAGATCCAAATACTTCATTAATTAAATTTTTATTTGGCTACAACTCTGTTACCAATGAAACTAATTACCACTTATGAAATATTTTTTGAAAAGCTCTCAATGAGAGCTTATAATTGCAGTTAATTAGATGTTACAACTAGATAATTAGATGTTAATCGCTCAACTAGATGTTACAACAGTCCTAAATCCGAAATTTCAACATCCTACGGCTAATCGTTTTTGAGTTTTGCGAAATACATACGTACAGACGTCCCGCCGAAACTAGTCAAAATGGATTCAGGGATGATCAAAACGGATATTTCCGTTAAAATTTGAAACCCGTAATTTTTCGAGATCACAATACTTACTTTACTTCGTGCATGGAAGAAAAAATGAATACACAACATATAATCAAAAAACCGAAAAATTTTACAAAAAAAAAAAATGTAACACCGGCTTATACTACAAATAACAAATTAATTACCGATATTAATAATAATTATAATAAAAAATTAAATAATAGTAACTTTAATTTTAATAAACAAGGTGTACATTTTCTAAATTGTAAAGATTGTGGTATGATATATTTCGGTATGACCAACCGTAAATTTTCCATACGCGCAAAAGAATACTTTAATAGTATTAAAAATAACAAACACAAAAATTTTAATTTTACTATCTGAGATAATGTCACACAACCAAAATATTTTTATAAACATTTAGATATTTCCTATAATTATTTTAATTCACATAACTTAAAAAAAATTTCACGTATATATTATCTATAAAAATTTAATTAATGAACAAAAAATGATTAAGAAGATAAATTATTTAAATATGCCCTAAATACAAATATAAAGAGATAATAATGATAAACAACTAAATGATCATATTTATATCATGATTTTCATAATTATATTTTATTCCACCAGAATTCATTATATATTATCATCAGTATACTGTTGACATTCAAACAGTCATGATGTATTCTCAATTAAATTTTTATTATAATATTTTTAATCTTCTGCTAATGGTTTGAAAAACCGAAAGATCTTGAGAAATACATCTTTTTTGCTGGTACGTTAGCCAATTCGAGTATCCATTTATATATTTTTCTAAAATAAATTTTTACTTTAGTTTTATTATTAATAATGACCAAATAAAACTAATGAATCATAATTAAATAATTATTATAATTTTCGTTGATTGATTAATTAACAAACTTTTAACAACATGGGTAAATAATTTAATTTTAAATTATAACATGGGAACTGATTAATCTAATTACACACATATATATATATATATATATATATATGTTAATTTTAATTATCATTACATGTAGTATAAAACTATTTATTTTATTATGATGAAGTAAATTGTATATAAGCGTAGTTACTTTTCAAAGGCGTATTAAAGGAATTAAATGAAATTAGGTAAGTATTTGTACTCGTATAAATAAGATTAAAAAAAATTAAAAATATAATTGAAGATTTAAAAATGTCACTAGCTAATTTAAAATATTTTTTCATTCAATAGCCTTCATAATTTTTATTATTTTGATAAATCAACTTTATAAAATATTTAATTACTTAGCATAAATTGTTTATTTTTTATAAACATAGAATGTTCTTCTAAGAAAAAATTAATGTCTAAATCGATATAAACACAATAGTAGTAAAGGTTTTGATCAGTTTTTTACTTCCTTGTATGTAGTAGTATTGTGATCGCGAAAAATTTCGGTTTCCAGATTTCAACGGAAATATCCATTTTGATCATCCCTGAATCCATTTTGACTAGTTTCGGCGTGATGTGAGTACGTACGTATGTATGTACCTATGTATCTCGCATAACTCAAAAACGATTAGGATAATCGTAGGATATTGAAATTTTGGATTTAGGACTGTTGTAACATCTAGTTGTGCACCTCCCCTATTGATTGCAATCGACTGAACCAAAACTTTCCAAAAAAGCCCAAAATCCAAAAACAATTTGGATTTGGTACTTTTTCTTAACTGCAGTTATAAGCCCACATTGAAAGCTTTTTAACGATATATCATAAGTGGTACTTATTTTCTTTGACTCCATAGCCAAATAAAAATTTAATTAATGAAATATTTGTATCTTAAGGGAAGGCACATCAGTTCGAATCAGAATTCATCTCATCTTTTTAACTTTTTTTAAAAATTTAAATATATTGATTTATTAATAATTATTAAACTCTCATTATAAAAAAAAAAAAACGTTTTACGATGAATAATAATTCAATAATAATAATAATAATAAAAAAAGATGAAAAAATATCAGAAGTTTATAATGAAATAAAATTTTATGTACTTCTCATTTTAAAATATGTGTAAATGTAATGTAATAGGCTTACAAGGAAGTCATGTGTTGACCACATCAGATTTTTTCAAATAAATCTGTCGAACGATTTTTTATTTATTTTTTTTTGTCTTCAGTCATTTGACTGGTTTGATGCAGCTCTCCAAGATTCCCTATCTAGTGCTAGTCGTTTCATTTCAGTATACCCTCTACATCCTACATCCCTAACAATTTGTTTTACATTTTTCAAACGTAGCCTGCCTACACAATTTTTTCCTTTTACCTGTCCTTCCAATATTAACGCGATTATTCCAGGATGCCTTAGTATGTGTGTGGCCTATAAGTCTGTCTCTACTTTTAACCATATTTTTCCAAATGCTTCTTTCTTCATCTATTTGCCGCAATACCTCTTCATTTGTCACTTTATCCACCCATCTGATTTTTAACATTCTCCTATAGCACCACATTTCAAAAGCTTCTAATCTTTTCTTCTCAGATACTCCGATTGTCCAAGTTTCACTTCCATATAAAGCGAAAGCGACACTCCAAACATATACTTTCAAAAATCTTTTCCTGACATTTAAATTAATATTTGATGTAAACAAATTTTATTTCTTACTGAAGGCTCGTTTCGCTTGTGCTATTCGGCATTTTATATCGCTCCTGCTTCGTCCATCTTTAGTAATTCTAGTTCCTAAATAACAAAATTCTTCTACCTACATAATCTTTTCTCCTCCTATTTTCACATTCAGTGGTCCATCTTTGTTATTTCTACTACATTTCATTACTTTTGTTTTGTTCTTGTTTATTTTCACGCGATAGTTCTTGGGTAGGACTTCATCTATGCCGTTCATATTTTCTTCTAAATCCTTTTTACTCTCGGCTAGAATTACTATATCATCAGCAAATCGTAGCATCTTTATCTTTTCACCTTGTACTGTTACCCCGAATCTAAATTTTTGTTTAACATCATTAACTGCTAGTTCCATTAAAAGATTAAAAAGTAACGGAGATAGGGAACATCCTTGTCGGACTCCCTTTCTTATTACGGCTTCTTTCTTATGTTCTTCAATTATTACTGTTGCTGTTTGGTTCCTGTACATGTTAGCAATTGTTCTTCTATCTCTGTATTTGAACCCTAATTTTTTTAAAATGCTGAACATTTTATTCCAGTCTACGTTATCGAATGCCTTTTCTAGGTCTATTGTCGAACGATAATAAATTTTAAGTCATTGCGTTATATGTAATTCCAAATCCTTCTTCCAAGCTATAAGCTGTCCTAATGTTTTATTTTCTCTATAGACTATTGGTAAACACATTCCAATTTCTGAGAGAAAATCTTTTATGTATGTAGTTCGACATAAAGACAATATAGGCTATTGTAAATTAGAGTAGTTCTATAATTTTTATTAAGGATCATTTGAAATGTTACTTTTTTAGGCAGTAAATGAAAATTGTACGTTTTCAAAACGTAAGGATCTTTAAAGTGCCATATTAGTTGGTAAAATATAAAACAAGTTTAAAAAAGTTTAAAAATATAAAACAAGATAAAAATATAACTGCTGGAGAATACCTAGCTTCGTTTAATGATTATTTTTATCTAGATAGAAGGAACATGTCAAGGTTACAACCGCGAATTCAGTCCCCACCCTAAATCGTTCGTTGTCCTGTCTGCTATTCATTATACATTGTCTGAAGCAATAGAGCTCGTAATTGATGAGATGATATCGACGATTTTTGTTATAAACGGATTATATTTATTTCTAACCAGGTTTATAATTACATTTTAAATTGATAATTATATCTTGTATTTATTTATAAACATTAATAAATAAATCTGTCCACCGAGTCGATCGGTGGATTAAGAATACAAAAAAACTTGAATATTTATTTTCGTATTTAATTTTGGCGTTGGTGATAATGATACTTTTGAATTATCAGAATTTACAAAAAAAAAATACAAGAATTCAGCGCGAGCATTATGGTAGTACGGTGGCAGGACAACGTTACTTTACATGGATTAGCAAACGTGCGAAACTGGATTGAACAACTAATACATCATAAATATGAAGTTAATAGGATGAATATGTATGTGTGTGTCTGTTCCTCGTATTTAGGTCAGGCTAACCTAAAACAAAAAAAAGAATATTATATATATATAATATTCTTTCATTCCCGTATGTGTTCTTATGTTCTATGCACATGCCTCTATCATTCATCCGATTGCGATGAAACTTTTGTGAGTTGTGCGCACGCCTCCGAAGATTTCTGAATTAATTTAGACCCGCTAGGTGGTGCTGGGGTCGAGATATTTCGAAAAATTGTACTTATGGTCCGATTTGGCTCATATTCAGAATATAGATTACTTACGAGAAAAGAAATATTTTTGTAAAAACTATACTCGCTAGATGGTGCCGGTGTCGAGATATTTACGAAACAAACAAACAAATATACGAGTAAAAATAGACTTTCTTGTTCCATATATGTATATGTATATAAAAAGCAATGTTCTTATGTGTTTCTGCTAAAAAACTACTGGACCGATTTACGAGCGGGTTTTTGGAAAATGGTCCGCGTTGTCCGGAGAAGGTTTAAAGGTAATGAAATCCTCGATCTGACCAGTAGAAAGAAAGTTAGGGATATTTTGAACCGATTACTGAGTTTAGAGAATAGCTGAATTAAATCCGATAGGTAGTGCTGTTTTTTGCCAATTAGATTTATTTTCATTATAACTTTATAAAGTGAAGGTAAAATTTTTGAAGTTCCGTAATTTTCAGTTTTTTAATGTTTTATCAAACTTTCAATTGTGTTTATTTAATATTATATTACATTATATATATATATATATATATATATATATATATATATATACATATATATATAATATGTATACATTAATTAATATTTATATATATATATATATATGTATATATATATATATATATAAAATCTAATCAAATCTAGCAATAGCGAAGCGAAGCCGATTTTGCTAGTTATATATAAATTGCTTAATATAATAATGTATTATACCATTTTTTTTATTTTTTGCTTGATGTATTAATTCACCACGGAGCTTATAAAGAAGCTGAGGGAATATGGAACTGGATTTTTTTTAAACAAATGTTTAATTTGTTAACAGATGCTCGTATTTTATTGTGAAAAACGTTTAGTTTATGTACTCTTGATAGACGTTTTTTTTTCTCTTTAAATAAATATAATTTTGTTGTCTTAGTTAAAGAAGAAACGAACAAATAATTTTGAGAAATTATAACTATTAATTTGTTTTATATTTTATTGAGTATTAATTAAAGATGTGCATTAACAATTAACATGAAATGTACGCAGTATATTGATATTGCAACATAAATGTTAGCTGTACGTAAGCGCATATACTCACGTGTGTTTAATATACTCGTTAGAGAATTTACATACGTGCTCCGTAAGTGGATTACAGTATTTATTACATTTTATTTTTGTTAGATATTTTGGTTTGATAAAGAATGTAAATTACATTAGATATTTTTTCCCTTAATATTTCGGTGAATTTATTTTTTATAATTATTATTTCTTTATATCTTTGGTAGATTTATAATATACGATACTTGTCAAAGATGATTCTGTAGTAAAAAAATAATCATATAACTACCATATTAGATGATGAAATTTATTTTTAAATAAAAGACGTTTTCTATAGATGTTATCATTTATTTTTGCAAAAACAAATGATTAATCCTAAACTTAAATTCAGTGCAAAAAGTTAAGTTAAATAAAACACTTTTTACTCTATTTTTAACATAAAAAAGGAGACAAGTTTTTTAAATTTTTTAAAGATTTGAGTACGTTTAAATTGATCATTAAGATAAAAAGACAGAATTCCGACATATATGATAAGTCGTTCCGTTTTATAATTTTTAATTCCGTTCAAATACGTTTTTGTTCTAATCATGCTACAAATTTTTTATTTAAACTCATATCCTGTATGAAATTCCTAAAATAATTACACAGTCGGTGACGAACTTCATTGAAGGAAGAGTCCTTCAATAAATTTATATAATTATTTAAAAATAATTATGATGGTGATGTGATGAAATAACTCGTTTTTATTTCAGTTCGGTATTTGTTTTGAAATACCGATAGAATTTCTAAAAAATTAGTGTTAAGACCCTTTAGGTGTGACGTAGTGTTTACTCCCCTCGAACTCATAACCGGCTGGCGTTATGCCCGTTTCGACGACGTAAATATTTGTTACGTATCACATACACGTACGTTAAGTATATAATATCAACTCGAACCATCAGGCTATTCGCTAAAATAGAACGCTGGTTCTTGTTAATTAAAATAAAGAAGTATTTTCATCAGTACTGAACAACTTGTTTATTAATTTATAAATCGATAACACTTAAAATGTCAGTAAAATAAATTTCGAAATTTATTGTAATAAAGAATATCTTTTAATAATTTTTACTAGTACGACTTAATTATTTTTATCATTATAACTAGTATTTTACATTACGGTCAGAATAGTGTAGTATACGGTCAGTACAATTGCTAACAAGCATGACTGATTAAGCGCCCTTCCCGCTTCGGTCAGGGCGTCCGAAGCGAGCCCTTCCAGTCTAGCCAGATCTCTGCTACGTTCGTTATCCTCATGATTTTGAGAATAATACTGATAAATAACAATGAAGGTATACAGATTTTATAAATATTTGAAAAAGGAACTAGATTACAAAATACAGAATAGTAGTAACTATAGTATTTACAGTACACAAACTTTTGACGAGAAAATATACACAACTTCACTCCCAAAGGGATAGGGCCTCGATCTATGGCTTAATATCTTCTGAGATAACATGAATGTATCCTGAAAATTTGAAAGCAATCAGTCGGTTGGTTTTAGCGTGATGATGTGGCAAACAGACAGTTAGAACACGCCACAAACTTTCCATTTATATATTAAACACACATACACACACACACACACAGAGAGAGAGAGAGAGAGAGAGAGAGAGAGTGAGAGAGAGAGAGACGTGCAGATAGTGCACCTCTATCAGCCTATGTGTAATTAATCCTTAATCTACATTCTATGTAATTAGTATTGATAAAAAATAGACTCGTAGTAAAATTTGACATCATATTTTTCTGAATTTACAGCACACAGAATAAATTATTATTGCTGCAACAATTAAAGATACTACAAATAATGATTTTTTGTTGATTGACAACAGATTTTTTTCAAACTTAATTATTAAATCAATCTCCAAAGGAATTATAAGTACCTCAGGAAAAATTCGAAACTGAGATATTCACTTGGCCGATTACAGTAATGGAATGTTTTACATTCATTTTCATTTAGAAATGAAAATATTTAAATAAATTATGAAATAAATATTTTATACATTATTAATAAAATTATATATTAATAATATTTTTAAATAAATATAAATTACAGTCATAAATAGCGGATTAAATACATCATAAGATTAACAATCAAGAATTTTGAAGCACAAAAAGGATGTCATCGGACATTTCCGATATCATCCTTTTTGTGCTTCAAAACCTGTAAGTCCAAAAAAAGTAAAAAAATCTGTTAAGGTATCTTGAAAACTTAATAAATATTTGTTGGTGTGTGCATGTATATGGGATTTTTTTTTTAAATAATGAAAGAGAAGTACGGTGAAAATCTACCATTGAAATTTCACAAGTATTACATAATCATATAAAAGTAGTAGCTTATACGAACAGCTTAAATTAGCATTTTTGATTTATATACCATGCGAGACTATTTGAAATACAACAGTCTCATTGTCGATGAATGGATGGGGAATATAATTATTGGCTCCTTGAACGAGGATTACAATGTTTTTAAAAACTGAATAATTTTATAATAATTTTTAGTCAAAACTTAGTTTATCTTATAGAATAAAATCAATTTCAGAACGTAATATTTCTAATTCTGCAGGATTAGTATCAAAATTTATACTTCTACAGGATTAAATTTTTCGAACGGTACGAAAGAGGGTTGAAGACTTATAAATTACCAGAATAAACTACTTTAAGAATAAATAAAATATTCATGAAGAGCATATGAAATAGAAGTAAGTGACAAATAAATTTCAAGCATTTAGGTATATAGCTTTAGTTACTTTGAAATGTATGAATTGCATGTTTCGAGTATTTTAGAAGAGGAAATATTATCAATTTAAAAAAATCTAATGACATTTATAAATATTTACCTGACTAGCCGTATTCTGGCTTTATCTAGGTTACGCTTCGACCAAACAAAGAAGGATGACTTTTTGTCTATTGTTTTTTAATAGAAATGCTTTAAATCACACCGGTCAACATGATTTTTGTCTTACGCAGCTCCTAGAACATTGTAAATATGATGGAACGAAATGAATTACCTCAAAGGGTAGCGTTGCTACTGTTGTGCAGGTACGTGTATAGATATGTATAAATGTAACCTAATATAGCAAACATTCATCAAAACGATGCCAGTTGTAGTGAACCAGTAAACACGTCATTGTGAGTGTTTTGTGTGTCTGGATTATTGTATAATGCATATTTACAACTTCATTTCTTTTAATTAGTCGTTAGTTATAAAATGTCCAGAGTTTGTCTAAATCATCCTAACAATTTTTGTTATGTATGTGGTGAAGTGACGCTCAAGACCCATTGGCGAAACTTTACTCCATTAGTAAAAAAGTGTTATGAACTTTATTTTGGGTGTAAAGTCGGGGACCAAACAAACACCTGGTTCCCACATATCTGTTGTTTATCATGTTCTAGGCTTCTCGCTGCATGGAAAAATGGTACACATTATGTATTATTTTATTATAGTAAAAGTTTAAGTTAGTTTAAAAGCTGTGCTTCTGCATAATGGCAATAAATTTCCATATATGGCAATTTCCATTTCACCTGTGGCTCACTCTGCTAGTACGAAAGAAACATTAACAAAACAAACTTTAAATTTATATTGGAACTTCAATATGCAGTGTATGAATGGAATATTTGTGGTGATTTGAAGGTAACTGCACTTATTCTTGGTCTGCATCTTGGTTACACAAAGTACTGTTGTTTTTTTGTGGAATGGGATAGTAGAGACAGAAAAACCATTTCATTAGAAAAGAATGGCCTAAACGCAAATCACTCATTCCTGAACAGAAAAATGTGAAACATGACCCATTACGTAATCGTAGAAATGTGTATCTACTTCCGTTACATATCAAACTAGGATTAATGAAGAATTTCGTCAAAGCCATGGAAAATACTCCTGGTTCATGCGCTTAAAACAGAAGTTTCGTAAAATTAGTGATGAAAAAATTAAAGAAGGAATAATTTTGGTTCCGCAAATACGATCACTAATGCACGATGGAAAGTTTGAGGAACTATTGAATCCACTGGAGAAAACCGCTTGGTTTACTTGGTTTACAAGCACTTTAAAATATTACTCAGAGATTTTTGGGAAATCGAAAGGCGGAAAACCACCCGTGATATTATCAGCGATCTTATAACATCTTAATTAAAATTTGGGTTACAATATGTCTTTAAAAGTACACTTCCTGCACTCCTAGATTTCGTCCCAGAAAATCTTGGCGCAGTGAGCGCTGAGCACGGGGAACACATTCATCAGGAGATTTCAGCTATGGAAAAGAGGTACCAAGGCAAATGGAATCCTAATAAGCTGGCCAATTATTGTTGGAGCATCAAGAGGGATGCTCCACAGGCGAAATATAGCAGAAAAACGTCATTTCTTACTTTCTAGGTGAATCAAATGTTTGAATATTGTGTAGTTAAGATTGCAGAAAGAATTAAAATGTTTGAAATTATAAATGTCAGTCTCTCGAAAACCTTGCATGATTGGGAAAAACCGATATCATATTTGAATTCAGGAGAAAAAATACTATGAGAATCACTTATTTTTCTTCCGGAGACAAAAATCTTCTTTTTTGTTTCCCAGTGTTATTAAATGAATCAAAATAAACAGTAATTTGTAATTTATAAATGCAAATTTAGAATTTATATGTAAAGCAATAACTTATTGCAGCGTAAATTGATGAATTACATGCATTAATTTAAGCCTTTCAGTACTAATAAGAATGCACACATTGTTGTAAAAAATGATTTATTGTTTCCACAAGGTATTTTTAGATATCACATCTGTTCCTGTAACCAGTTCATCGGACACATTTTGAAATTATCAGATTAGCTTGTGCTGCTACCTATCAGGTAAAAACCGAACTAACAATTAAAAAAAAAAAAAAAGGACAACCGTCATGTTAGTTACGAATGAACTTAAGCGGCAAATATTTTTAGGGAAAGTTGTTCAAAGTTCTTTAGAAATCAAATATGGTACTCAGAATGGATTTTTTTTTTGATTTTTATTGGATTATTAAAATGATATTCAAACAAGAAATAAACAAAAAACTAATTTGAAATACTTAATTGTTTGAATTAGGCCCTAGATCAAATAACGTTTTTTTAAATTTTTACATGTCATAGTTTCAGATCGTATTTAATGAAAATTTCCTGACGAATGAAATGAAATTCCTTGTAAAGTAGGCTACATTTTTTAAACAGAAAATGTATAACCTATTTTCAAACATGTATCGATTTGTATCCACATAATTTCACTGATGTCACTATACCTTCAATCCTTAAATTCCACTCTTAGGGGGCTTGAAAATAAGCATAATATTCATTATTTAATTATTTAAACATTATAAATGTTTAAAAATTATTTTAAGTCTAATTAAAAAAATATACACAAAAAGATTATATGTGTAGAAAAAATTAGTAAAACAATACAATAAAAACAGGGACGATTTTCAAACAAAATTGCGTATTTAATGTGGCATGGTTAGCATCGCTATTTATGTTTAAAAGTGTAAATGTTGGGAGTGGGAGAGAGAAAAATGTAAAAATTATAAAAGGAGGGAGATATATATATACTACATTAAAAAATTTACATACGAGTGTATAAAATAATCTATAGAGAAGGGTATATCATACTTAATAACGTATCGTGGCATTTTACATTTCTAGCTGTAACAGTCAAAGGCCAGTAAACTTAAGCAATTCAAATTTTTATCACTACATCAATCTTACATCACCCTTTTAATGATCGCATAAATATATGCAGTTTTTTATTTATAAGATTATAGATAAATATTTATTTAGCACCTCCAACAGAACTTACAAAATCTTGGTGTAAATTTCTAAATGAAGATAGTTATTTATTTACCTGGTAAAACAAAAGAAATAGTTAACTTGGCAGGCAAGAATATTATCTTGTTTGTCAACTTAAATTGTTCATTAAAACCATTAGCCTCTACTCATTTTCAATGAATTTCCTGTTATTAGTTATCTGAATAATTGGATGTGCAAAGGAAAGATGAAAGAATCATTCATTCAAGTGTAATTTACTCACAATAGATCGTTCGTTCTTTGTGATACTCCTTCATCTCAGCGTTCGGTGTGCGTTTGTCGGGTAACTACTTTCGGATGAACATAATTTAACGTAATTAATAACAAGAGGTAAATATTAAAAATTAAAAAACACGATTCCAAAAAAAAATTGCTGATTAACATTACTCTTTAGTCAAGGATAATTAAAGAGTGCGGGTGACAATTTTGTACATAATATTTGTGTAAATTGCAGAATAATTTTTTTGAAATTTATTTAAACATATATAATCATTACTTATTTCCGATTATTTCCTTTTAGAAGAGTGCGTGAACTTGAGCCAATCATGGTTTTACCTCCTTCTACTGTTTTCTTCCCAAAACCTCTTCATCCGTTCACTATGTCTCTTCTTCCTCGCCTCCGTCCATCTTCTTCCTGTCGTTTCTTTTTTCTCTTCTTGTTAAATTTTCTTATTTTTAATCTCTTCCCTCAATTTCCTTTTGTTCTTGATTTCTTTTTCTGAGATGTTCAGCCGACAGGTCATCTTGTGTTCTTTCAACCAAATGGACTTTAATTTACTCGCCTTGACGATGCTGAAAATTTTCTTAGTAAGTCTATCTTCCCTCATCCTGCATAGGTGTCCGTAGAATTGTAGACGTCTTTTCCTAAACTTGTCGGTGACGGAGTTTGTGTTTTCATATAATTCCTTTGTGGGTCGTTTGATCCAGGTGCCGTCTCTGAAGACCGCACCATGGATTTTCCTGAGGATTTTCCGTTCTTGCTATTTGATTTCATGAATTTTGGTCATTCCTCTGATTATTGTGAGTATTCTTGCTGTGTTGGATATTGTACACAGTCCTGTGGGTTGGATGGTCTTTCCCAAGCACTTGGAGTGGGGTGCTTGTGAGATTTTGCCGTATTGTGTTTGCAGCGGGAATCTTCCAGTTGATTTGGTGTCCATATATTGTGTCTTTTCATAAGAAATTTGGAGTCCGGTTTTACAGAATATTTCATGCAGTTTCTCCATCGCAAAAATGGCTTCATCTTTGTTGTTTGTTAATATAGCCAGGTCATCTGCAAACGGCAAGCATTTCTCGGTGATTCTGTTTCCTTTCTGTTTTCCGTTTTGATGCCTTTGACTTGCTTCTCCCATTTTCTAATCACCTTCTCCAAGACGATGCTGAACAAAAGTGGTGATAAGCCGTCCCCTTGTCGGACTCCAGTATGAACTTTGAATGGGTTTGAGATTTCCCCCAGGAATTTGACTTTTGAGGTCGTTCCTGATAATGTTACCTGGATGATGGCCCTGGTCTTTCTATAGAGTCCAAATTCTTGTAGAGTATTAATCAAGGTTTCTCTGTCTACAGAGTAGTAGGCTTTTTTAAAGTTGACAATTGTGAGTGTGGTGTTCCGAGATCGTCTGATATAGTACGGTCTTGAGGTTCCAGATTTGTTCGATACTAGTAAACGCAGTTACTTTTATACGGATTTGAATACCAAATCGTGGATATCGGTGTTCTTTGGGGGTTGGGTTTCAATTAACCACACATCTCAGGAATGGTCAAACTGAGACTGTACAAGACTAAATTTCATTTACATTCATACATGTCATCCTCATTCATCCTCTAAAATAATACCTTACTGTGGTTCCGGAGGCTAAACAGAAAAAAAAAGATTTGTTCGATACAGGATCTTCCTTTTCTGAATCCTGCCTGATACTCGCCAATCTGCGGGTCAACTTGGGGTTAGGGTCGGTTCAACAAGGTTTTAGAAAAAATCTTATAGGTGACTAGGAGAAGTGAGATCCCTCTGTAATTTTTTGGATCTGTCCTGTCTCCTTTATTGTGGAGCGAGTGCATCAAGGCACTTTCCATTCTTTCGGAATTTTCTCTGTTCTCCAGACTACCAACATTATTCTGTGAATTTTAGGCGTTTTTGTTGTTGTTCAATTTCCAGAATTCCACGATAATTCCATCTTCGCCAGGAACCTTGCGAAGGATAATCAAATCACTTTCAATGATTTGATTATGTTCACAATTTCTTCGTGTGTAGGTGAAAGTGAGTCAGGATTAGTGTAGGTTTTACAAACCTTAGTTGTTCCGAGGGCGCTTCGTAGTTAAGGAATGTATTGAAATATTTGGCTAGAATTTCACAGTTACTATTCGTGTTAGTTTCCAGGGACCCATCGGGTCGTTGGAACCACAGGCTAGGAGGCTGGTACCCGAGAAGATTTTCTCTGAACGTCTTGTAGAAATTTCGTTGTTGTTCTTGGTAAAGTTCTGTTCTATTTCTTTCAGCCGATTATTGTCATAATTGCGTTTTTCTCGTCGAATAATTTTGGAGGACCTTTCCCTAATTTCTACGAATTCTTGCCACTTTCCTGCTGTTTTATGACTGTTGAAATTATTAATTTGTTTTAAAGTTTGTAAACAATAAATAATAATAACAATTATAAAATAAATTATTAAGTTTTACTACCGTGATTTATTCATTCAATACCATAACAGATCTTAAAACACAACTATTTTCGATACAAATAAATCGATACTGAAAATATTATCGATTATCCATTTAGAATCGTATATACGATCTTTTTTTGGCTTTGTAATTACAATTAAACATACATATATACATATTTATATGGCCTATGACACTCTCCGTAACGTAAGGATTGCAATGCGGGGTCATACATCTAAATCAATTTGGCTGTTGAGCTGCTGCAGTGAAACAAACATACATACGTACGTAATATATTACGTCAGAAAATGAATGAGGATATCTTTGGTGGTTGGATTTCAATTAACCTCACATATATACACCCTAAAAACATTACACTCCTTTTTGGACAGTCGTCTAAAAAGAAGAAAGTTTGACAAAAGAGATGAAGGGTTATACATCTATTCACAAACTCAGTCTTCCCTTTCTCCATATACTCCATATATGAGTATATTTGTTATTCTTAATATTATTCTAAATTACTATTATACTTTTATTAACTGGTGTATGAAAAATTATGGCGAGAACTAAAAGTACTTCGTAATATGTTTGTAAATCGGTTCCAAAACTCTATTAAAATAAAATATCTGATGTTCACTCGGCTTCAGCAACAATGTCGCGGTTTAATTTTGCCCGTTTGCGTTAGGATTTTGGTTTTTATATAATTCTAACGATTACGAAAATTAATACCGTATAATGTGATAAAGAGCACTATGGTCTCAGCCCGTCATACTTCCGTTAAGTGTATCGTTTGAAAAATTTCGGAACCAGAACCCCGCCAACAACAAGGCAGAACGAAATTAATAATTACATTCTAATCTATGAGATCAAAATAAACAATGATTATATTGTTTATTCTAAAACAGTGTTTCAACTTATAAAAAAAAAAACATACTTTTTAAAACTTCGTATGTTTTTACACAACTGCCCAAAAAGGAGTTTAATGTATTTAGGATATGTTTTTTCCATCGTAGCAGATTTAGATGTAAGAACCTTCATTGGAATCCTTACATTATCGGGAATGTCATAGGCTATATATATATAATTATACGTATATACACACACACACACACACACACATACATATATATTATATATATATATATACATCTCGCCTATATATACATAATGAAGTGTAGTCTTGTGTAACACAGTTTGACCATTCCTGAGATGTGTGGTTAATTGAAACCCAACCACCAAGGAACACCGGTATCCACGATCTAGAATTCAAATCCTTGTAAAAATAACTACTTTACTAGGACCTGAACGCTGGAACTCTCGACTTCCAAATCAGCTGATTTGGGAAGACGCGTTCACCACTCGACCGACTCGGTGGGTTGATTGGTCTAGCATAGAACGAGGTGATCGTATCACCTCATCACTTTATGTCAATAGACCTTATTTCGAAAAAAGGATATCCTTTGATACATTTGTTGCTAGCTTTCAGTACTTAGTATTACCATTACTTGATCGAATTTATAAGCAGTTTCTCCAGGAGAATATAACAATAATTATTGAACAACTAAACAGGAACGGAATGCGTAAAGCGATTTAAGCTATGAATTTAAAGATGATTTAACATGTGAATAAGGAAATCTTTTAAAAAAGTATATGTAATATTATTCAGAAACATAAAAAAAGCAAAAAGTTTTAAAAAATACAAAAAATCTACCTACTTCTGAACAACATATTTCAATACGCTACATAATAACATAACTCACGTTTTCCAAAGGTAATTTTATTAATCTGTTAATATAGTACAACCAGTTACCCTTGTCCGGAGCGAGAGAGTACCATTAAGTAACTCTTTCTCTGTTATAAACAGTGGCTGGTTACCAATTTTGCCAGGCAGCTACGTCAGTGTCTGCTCTTTTTCACCCGATGGAAAAGAATTTTTGTTATAATTTATTTCTATAGTTTTTTTTGTACGTAATGACAATCGGTTTGAACCGAGCAAAACTGCTTCGGTCTTGTAGCCGGTTTCGTATTTATCCAGTTTTTTTATTGTTTTGATCGGCTAGTGACGTCAATAAACGTTTATCTCCAACCGCTTTTTTATTTTTTTAAACTCACTTATTAATGTATTAGCCGTTTTGATTACCTGTTACAATTTATCTTACGGGCGACCTAATAGTAAGCATCTTACATTTAAGTGCCGATCTCATTTACAGACGTTAAAAAAAATATTAAAAGAAAAACGGTCACGATGTTTCCTTAAAAATATTACTTCAATTCTGAGTTTACAACTGTAACCTTTATCAAATCGTATTAACTTTACGTTTTACATAATATTGAAAGGATAAATATTCTACTAATGATTAACAGTAATTAAAACAAAAACGTTATATAATTAGAAAATATAATTAAATAAAAACAATTATAAAGTAGAACCTCAGAACGAAAAGGTGGTAGCTTTCGGTTCTTCGAACCTTTATCTGAAGAGGATTCTTTTTGTTACTCTTCAGTTATTATCAATTTTAATTGCATATTTAGAATAGTAAACCGGAGTAATATGCGATAATAAAATTAAAAATTTGTTAAAATAAATATAATACAGAAAAGATCCTAAAAAAACTAAATTATACAACTTAAAAAATAAACCTAAAAAATATACCCTTACTCGCAAAACTAAAAATAGATAACAATTAAAAATTAATAAATAATTAATCGTAGATAAAATCGGATCAATAGGTCTGTTATTCTCAAGATGCAACCACCGCGATCAGTCACACATTTTAACATGAAACGCCTCACTATGACGCCGCATTAAATCTCGATGCTGACACGCCGTTACAGAACATCCACATGCTGAACGAATAAAAGCATTACCGAATTATAAAAAATCTGATGTGTCATGTGTCCACATGACTTCCTTGTACTCCTATTAAATTACATACACACATCTTTAAAAGTACATAAAGTTTTATTTCACTAATAACTTCTGATATTTTTTTCTTTTTTTTGTTATCATTGAATTATTATTTATTGTAAAACTTTTTTATATTCAGAGGTAAATAATTATTAATAAATCAATATATTTAAATTAAAAAAGAAAAAGTTAAAAAAATAAAAGGAGATGCAGTCTGATTCGAACAGATGTGACTTCCCCGAAGACTCAAATATTTCATTAATTAAATTTTCATTCGGCTATAATTCCGGAACCAATGAAAATAAGTACCATTTATGATATATCGTTGAAATTTTTTCAATGATGGCTTCATACTACAGTTAAGAAAAAGTCAAAAATCCAGATTTTGGGTTTGGGAGGGGGACCGCGTGGCCACCGTCAATTGCCTATGTTGTGTTGGCTGTGGAATCTGAAACAGAAACAGAAACACACAAAAAAAAAGTTTTATTTTATTTTGTTTGGTAGGATAGGAAGGGAAAAGGCGATAGTTTCCCTAGGCTCAGGGATTACAACAAACTATCCTGTGAGTGGAGTTGTATGTAGCCCGGTATATACTATTATTTTTTTCTTTTGGGTACCTACTGTGCTTCTAACATCGCGCATCGCTTAAAAAAAAAACGCGCTTTAATACGCCAAAAAAGCGTTCGCTTGCTATTTGGGTCACTTTGTGGTCAATGTGTAATCGCGGATATTTACTTACCTTTGCCCCATTTCTGGGCCAGATTTGAAACGGGGTTCCTTCTTCAGTTTTGAGTTGGTTAAGTCCTAGTTTGAAAAATATATATATACATACCATTTGTGATCTCTTCGTGGGATGGTATGGGGTGTTGTATAGGTTTTTATAGTTTTGACAAAATTTAATGTGAAAACATTAAGTTTTTTTTGCAGTCTTTTGAAAAGATTTTTTTTAAATTGAATTTGCATTCATTAGGTGATAATTCTACATCGCAGGTAAATGTAATGTTTTCGTGGACTCAATCAAATGGCTGAACGTCCGAGAATTACTTTTCCCTCCTTTATTTTTCTACGAGAGTTAAACTAGAACTTTCTGATCTTACTCGTCCTTTCTTCAAAAAAATCTGAATAGAGTAACAGTAGGAATTTTCTACTATTTTACTTTTTTACTTATTCTTTTCTTTTACTATACTGATTGAGTAACAGAGATAAAAAAAATTATTCTTATGCGATGTATTTTCTTAATTGTTTACCTTAATCTAATCTTTGGCGCTCAGAAAAGGATGCAGCAGGGAGTGCTGAATTTCTTATCTGGCGGCTGCAAGGCTGTTTTGAGTTCGCTTTACCGAAATCTTATCTGTTTCCTGTCTAGTCGGCGATTTTGGACTGAAGTATAATATAAAAGTGATTATCGGAGGCCTCACAGATAAGTGCCAGTCTTAGTTTATAAGTTTTCCTGGCTCGGATAAATACGTAGAGAAAAAGGGATAAGACTTGGGTTTTTAAAGCCTAGAACATGCTCAACAGTCTCTCCACTCACATCGTTACACAAATGCTGACCGTCTGCAGAGAACCATCTAACAAATCACTCAATCTTTTTTCTGAGGCCCACTTTGCTGGAGACTCAGCTTCTACAGTGGAAAATATGGAGACTTTATGCTCGTTATTGATTGTTAACTGGAACTAAGATTAACTGGAATTTGAAAACTTGAAGCTGTATTAGTCTTCTCTTTGATTAGAGAGATCTATTCATCTTACTGGTGAAAATCAAATAGTCTTTCAGGCTGTAGAAGAAAGAAAAACTGTTGACCCCGAATTGACAGCTGTGGAATCTTTTCAGGTCTTTAGTTGTTTTCCATAAGGGTCAGAAGTTAGAACTAGTTTTGCTGGGCTGGATAGGAGCAGCCTTGCTGGCTCAGATTTAAATTTATTTAAATCTGAGCATGATGAAGAGATCCTTCAAATCGATTTACTTCACTGTAGGGCGGGTGCAACTGACCCACCTACCTCAATCTCAAGGAGCTTTTCCTGATACAAGAGTCCTAGATTATGAATCGACTGTAGTAGAGGTCATTTATTCATCAGGTAAGCTAATCTACTAATGTCAGGACCTGCATCTTAAACATAAATACCAATCCTTTTTTTGCAATTTTGCTTTACAGATATGTCTCTGTTTCTATGATCTTGGAGGAAAACCGTGAACGAAGAGAAATTATTATGAGCTCTTCCTGTGACGTTTGATTCAGTGGAACTTTCAACCACCAAACCTCTGGATAAATTTTTACCAATGATGAATTTTGCTTTTCAAAATGGGAAAGACATCAGTTATGTGCTGTAATAATGCCTTCTACAAGAAGGCAAGAAACATATGGTCAAGAAACATTAACTGTAAATCACTTCTTAATTTCCTGATGATTAATAACTCATAGATACTTAATGCCACCAATAAATCTACTATCCGAGATGAATGAAAAGTGAAGTCATTAACATAATGTTTTGGTCAACCCTGTTATTATATTTATACGAAGATAAAAACAGCCATCTGGATCAACCACAGAGATATACACATGATTGAGAGATCAGACAGACAATTTATCAAACAGGAAGCCTTGGAGGCTAGAACAGGAATATTGGTGAGAACATGAGAAGAGTTAGAAGATTTTTTAACAAAGCAAAACATTGCAGCACCGAGGAGGAATACCATCAAGTCCTTTTAGACCACATTCTTTTATCTGACTATATTTTTATTGAAAAATGTAGTCTTTTGCTTCAAGTTAAATTTCCATGTAGCATCAGATCTCGACTCGATTGACACTCGATTTCTTTCCCGTAATTAATTTCTTTTTGGAGTGTGGAGAATCTATGAAATAGGGAAGGAAGGCTCTGGAGTTTTGCCGTAGAACTCACTTTCCTAGTTTATTATCTATGGCATGGTGAACGACAGCACCAGTGTTTTAAAAGGTTTAAATAAGCAACTAAAAAGTTTTACCCAGTTATATCGACCGATGATGATATCATCTGTCCAGTCTAACTACAGAAAAGGTCTGACACTGTTCAGCATTTATCGTATGAAATGTTTACACTCAGTATAGCTTATGGCTGTGTTTTGGCGTCCTTAGGGAATCTCATGAGGATACTTATCAGTAAGTATGTCGAGTTGATTACGCTAATCCAAAAATCTTAAGACCCTGGATATGCTTAGAACAGTGGTGGAATACCACTTGTGAATCAGGATGCTATTATTAGTTAATCCTCTATATTAAAACCTGTATGTCTGACAGATAATAGAACAGCACTTCACCAACATTTTAGCATGATAACTCTGGTATGACAATTCTGGTAACTTTTGCTGCAAAGAAACTTTAAGGGGTCTGGTAGACCTCAGGATGGAAGACATCATTTCTGGAGCTTTCAGGTGAGATTAAGTAGGTAGAGGTTGTAACGGATGGATAACTCATCTGAATCCCATCTGTAAACAATCATCAAAATAGCATGCGATTATTACTGGTTTGAAGACCTGTCAGATGAATATAATTAATTAACACACGAGTCTATGGCGGAGCCACAGATTGCATGTGGTGCTCTAGTATGGTGAAGGAAAGCCCAGCAATTTACCATGAAAGAAAGACTATGAATTCATCGAAGATTGGGGTATTCATTAATTCTGGGGGCTTTAAGAGCACGTCATTTTTGCAACAGAGACTCCTTTATTACTGGTTACTGGTTCAATGACGCTGTGGCTGGCTCAGCTAGCGGCGTATAGGACCATTGGCGCAGGATATGATTAACCAAAAGTTTTTGATTTTATATCTTCTAGATTTATAAAAATTAAATAGGTATTCGACGTAATTTATATCCAACTAAAAAATTACAAAAGTGGCTGATACTTTTTGATTACATAAAAATATTTCATATTTTATTTAAATCTTAAGTAAAAAAATTATATTAATCTTACATGAGAAAAATGTTCCGAGATGTTACTATTACATGAGATGCATTCAAAATATCTGCCTAATTTTTCTACGCATACCGACCGAGTAATAATATAAGAGTAAATCATTTTTTTAATTTTTTTTTAAAAACGTGCTTTTCTTAAAAAAAAAAAAAAAATTTGTACTAGTACAAGTAAAGATAGTTTTATTTTCAAGAAAATTACTTTTTAACAAATTTTGAATTTGTGCATGACTAAAAAGAAAACGTGGGGCGCTCCAATTATAAAGTTGTTTATGAGAGCGCGCCCACGCTTTTATTTTTAATCACGAATAAATAGAACATTTTTTTAATTTATTTTCTTGAAAATAAAATTATTTTAATTTTTATAACGAATTTTTTTTCTGAAGAAAATCATGTTTAAAAATTTTTTTTTTTCTATTTATTTATTATTTTTTTAACTGTAGTAGTAATTAAACTGTCAAGCAAGTTTTTTTAATTCTAGTTGTTTTAATTCTTTACCATACATTAATACGCAGTTTCATTCAATATTATAACCTGAAGAACTAGTTTCCACTATTATAAATAAATCCAACTACTCTTAATTACTGAGTAGTAAGAATGTTTATAAGGCGTATATTCATCCAATCTGTTTCCCTTCCAGAGTGAATTTTGGGTCCAGTGATCCAGTGAAGAGAAAACGATGATTTTTATTTCTCGGATCAGAAGATAAAAAGCAAACGTGTAAATATTTTTAATATTTCTAAAATTAAAGTTTTAGCTTCTATATTTTTAGTTAACGCATTTTTTCATCAAAATAATGTACACATAAATATTTTATTTTCATTTTCCATGAGGAGGTTAAATAAAAAATTTGTCGGGTTGTAGTGTATCCGTAATACAGATAAATTGTAGGCCCTTGCAGGCCTACAAACCAGAAATAACCGCATTGATTTTTGATGATTGTATACAGATGGGCTTCAGATGAGTTTTCTATCCGTTACAACTTCTACATATTTAACCTCTCCTAAAAGCTCCTGAAATAATCTCCTCCTGACTAGATCCTTTAAGTTTTTCTTTCTAGCAAAAGTTATCATTAATATGTGTCTGTCTAATTAAAAACCGCCAGCAGTAGCATCAACTAGCGTAAGTGGTAAAAAATTTGTAAAAGTTATCGAGAATGATTGCAAAAATTTCTGAAACAATTTTATGATACAATTTAGTTCAATGTCATTAAAAAATTTTAAATTTCAAATAAATTATTAATTTTTTGAAGAATATTATAATTTTTGGTCAGCTCCCAAATTTCCGAATTTTTTTTCTTACATGAAAACAGGAAGTAGCAGCAATTATAATTTATAGAAATAAAAACACATTAGTTAGGTTTGCTTGGCATTTCTCCCGCCACCACCCCATTCGGTCGCCCTAAAGCATCTTTTTATTCAGTCCGGCTAGAGACCAATGTGTGTGCCACAAACAGCTTCTGAGCCACGAACAGTTTAGCGACCAGTGTCCTAACTACCTCCTATAGCTAACCTAAAAGCGTGAGCTGAATAATCGTAGTAACAAGCACCACTCGCTTGCGAGTTCCACCGCCCACTTGTCATATATCACTAAAATAATTGGCGCACCTCGTCAACTACTGAAACATATATGACTATCAATAATTAATCTTGTCAAAGACAGCAATTCGCTGCCACGCCTAGGCCGCTGAATGCCAGCAAGTACCTGTCCACTATTAAAGCGCTTAGAGCCATAATCTGGCTGGTAGCCAGCCATATCTCTCGGTTAGCTTCCTACAGCAGCGCGGTAGGAATCTTTTCCCTTAGGTAAACTACTGATGTACTGATGGTCGAACAAAGCAACCGCATCAAGGAACTCCCACACGGTTCGACAATGCGGCTCTCGCCACATTGACTTGCCGCTTGTGAGTGGCCAATTTTCCCCCTTGACCTCTAAGTTCCCAAGGTGGCCTGAGTTCTGGGCTTTCCAAGAGCTAGAACCGGTGCATTGAGATCACCGTTCTGGTCCGGTACAGGCCCGACTCGAAACCGCATCCCAAATACCTCGGCCTCCCTGCCTCTTCGCAATTTACACATGGCCGCCCGAACTTTCACCACTAAATCGATTGGGAGAGCCTTTCCAAATACAGTGGTAGCCTCGTAGGAGGTTCTTTTAAAAACAGCAGTGCATACAATTAAGGCTCTGCACTGAACATTCCTTAAATTTTGAGCTCGATTTCTTTCCAACCTATGCACCCAAACGGACGCGGCGTAAGAAGTCATATTTTCGAAGACACCTCGGTACACAATGTACAAATGAGGGCTCGATAGTCCATAACCCTTTCGAGCAATCCTCCTAAGTTTCTGCATCACAGAAACGGCGTCCGCCGCTACTTTCCTAATGTGGTTGCTAAACACCAACTTCTCATCAAACAAAACACCTAGGTACTTATGAACTCGAACTCGACTGATTATACCTAATACGGGGTATGATTGCCTTTATACTTATTACGGGGTTTACGTCTGTATGATAATCTGTCTGCACCCTTGAAAAACATAAGCTTCGTCTTGGGCATAGAAATCCTTAAATTTTGCTTGTCCATCCAGCCCTCTGCGGTTGACAAAGCCGCCTTCTAGCTGTGGTCGTGAATTACCATGAACTAACAGGAGACAGTCATTGGCGAAAGGCCGTGACCTCTTCTGGGAATATCAGTCCCAAAAATCCGTCGAATACTAGGTTCGACGCAGTAGGTATTAATTTAATTATCCGTGTAGTCTACATGGATTTCTATTTTGTTTTTATTATTGTTTTTAATTTTGACTTTTAATTTAATTTATGACTTCATATTTTATACATATGCAATTTTTAATTTTAATTTACAATTTAAAATATTGAATTTAAAAAAAAAAAAGTTTTATTTCTGTTTTGATTTAATTGGAAAAGGATCTTTTAACAATTTTAAATCTTATGTGTAGTGCAGGGTTTTTAATTTTAATTTTAATTTATAATTTGCAACGAATGATTTGAAAGATTATATAGAGCAACTGATAATGCGAGGTATTCGCGAAAGCGCTCTTGCTTGGATTAAGGAATAAGGTAGGTTTCATCCTACTTTATTGTGTCGTATGATGCGTTGTGTATAATAACAGAAGTTCCCCCTATAGATTTGCAAATTAGAGAGAGGACATTAAGAGCCACGGGACTTCCCAGAGGCGAGACCATAGAGCTAATACAGCAAGAGTGGCAGAGTGCGTGGGCGCACTCAAGAGTTGGGGATTGGACGAGAAGGCTAATCCCCAACATAAATACATGGGTTGGTAAGAGACTGGGTGACGTGAACTTCTATAGCACGCAACTATTGACAGGCCATGGTTGTTTTGGTCAATATTTATTCAGAATTGGGAAGAGGGCCACCTCACTATGCGTTTATTATCAGGAGATCGACAATGTAGAACACAACATCTTCGCATGTCCCAGATGGGCTGATAATAGAAGGGAAATTTTAATTAATAGACTGACCCCTGACAATTTAATTAATTGGATGGTGTATAGTCAGGAAAATTGGGACTGGTACGAGAAGTTCGCGGGGGAAATTCTCCGTATTAAAGAAGACGAAGACAGAAGACGGGGGTCGTAGTTAAAGTAGGGAAGGGAGGACAGTCCCTCCGTGGAGGGCCCACATGCTGAGGTGTGCGGGTTCCTGAGAAGGGATGGAACTCCTGGGGAACTGTGGTGTAAAGTTAAGACCAAGTCCCGGCCGGCGGTGTCGGCCCTGCGGGTGCCTTGGTGCTTAGTGGGGTCAGTGCCGCCGGTTTGAGGCATGGCAAAAGATAAAGACCGAGACCCGGTTCCCTGCCAAGGGGCTGAGGGATGGCGTTGCCGGACCTTGGCCATGAGGTTTGGGATTAGAGGCATGGCAAATGGAAAATAAAAGATCCGAGACCGGGGAGGCTAACCTGCCGTGCTGGACGTGCTGCCGGTGGGTGGGGGACGCCTCCTTTGAGTATATGGACACTCTCCCCGACTGCGTATACTTAAATGGATATCCGGTCGGGGGGAAAAAAAGAAAAAAAAGGTTTAATTAAGTATTGGTACGATAGTGGCTTATGACCAGACCGAAGGGAAAACTTGTGAAAGTTTTCTTTCACAAGAGAGTTTTCTTTCGGAGTGTTAGAAATACCCAGTTGATGCTGTAGCGCCAAATCAGGAAGATGTGAGAGCACAATGAGACGGATGTTGTCAGGTCCAGGGGAGATGTTACGTGAGTTTTTAAGTGGGTGTGAGAACTCGTTCAATGAAAAAGGAGCGTTTAATTCACCGATCAAATCAGAAACATTTATCGATAGTACTTCCATCTGTAATTTTTACCTCTGAAATTCATTACTGTATGATGAGATGAAGGACATCGAATGGTGTCCTTGGCAGAACAGTCTGCCAAGTTACTTGCCATTGCAGAAGATGATGTAAGGAGTTCTCCTTCATGAGTATGTCCGAGAATGGATTGTTTTGATGATCGGCAGATTGTACGGATCTTTTTCCACACAGAAGATGTGGGAGTAGTACATGAGATGATGTTCACGTATCTCCTCCATGACTTCCTCTTAGCGTCCAATAATACCCGACGTCATACCGTTCTATCCTTACGGTACAAATCTAGATGTTCATTTGTAGGCCTGCGGTTAAATTTGCGCAGTGTCTGCCGTCGTTTGCTAATAGCGTTTTGGCAATCACCATTCCACCCAGGAACGGAAGGACGTCTAACGTTTCCTGATGTTTGTGGGATATATCTATTAGCATTCTCAAGTATCAGGGACGTAAAAGAGGATGTTCATCAGGGGCGCCTCACCACTGTCATACTGCGATGGGAAGGCTTTAAGGTAACCGTTCCAATCTGCCTTACAATCCATCTCCGTGGCCTTTTGTTCACCTTATGGTCGACATCAGAAGCAATAATAATTGGTAATTGGCCTATGGTCACTGCCGTAAAGGTCATCACAAGCAGACCAAATAAGACGAAGGAGTAAATTTGTTGTAGTGTGATCATAAGGAGAGGTCGATACTGGACAGTATACAAGACGATGTAGACATGAATGTGTATGACCTATCATTCAGTAGATAAAGGTCAAAGTTTTGTCTCACTCTGTTTATCATATTTCCTCGAGACGAGCAGAAAGATGACCCCCAGGAAATATGAAGTCTCCTACGATTAACGACGGCGATGGGATTAACGTGAGGAGATTTGACATCTCTAGAGCACTGAACTCTGAGTGATGAGTTTGATGAGAGATACAGATTGCAGATATGCAATTTAAAGGTGACTGACATTTTAACAGTAACAGGAGGAATGAGTGTAGCTAGTGGTATTCTTTTAACCGACACCTTAATTCGCATGAAAATAGCAACACCACCAGTCTCTCTACTGTGTACAAGACAGTTGTATCTGACAGATATAGACTCTTAAGTGTTACCGTATCTTGTTCTAATAGATGCGTTCTTGGAAACACATTATTAATGGTTCATGTGCGCGCATCAACGCTCTAACATGTTCAGTGCAGAACCGAAGACCTCTAACGTTCCACTGAATAACGCTCGTAAATAAAGGTAGTTAGATGTAGAAATACGGATAAGTATATGACAAAATTAGTTATAGATGATCCGGGTTTTCTTTTTCGAATTTGTGATTTTAAGAAAATCCGATGCCCTGGGATCGGGCGGTTCCTCTACCATATCCTCCAATAAACGTGGTGTTGGAGAGGGATATTTTGAAGAATCGGAAGTCGCAGATGACGTCCCAGAGGGGGTGGTCGTGTAGGCTCCCATAACAGGGAGCTTAATAGATGGCTTATCGCCGGCTGTGATTACGCATGTCCGTACAGGTAAAACTTTGGGGACAAACTTTCAGAGGGATCCCGCTGCTGGATTCACTAACTGCAACTAACGACTTTTTGTTCGTCTTCGTCAACTCTGAAATAGTGGCTGTAAGTGAAGCAACTTGATCAAATAACATCTGAACAAGTTGTTTTGGCTCATTGCAGGATCCGCACTGCTGATTAACTAAATTTGTAGGAGCTTGTTTTGATGTAGCGGCGGCAAATGACACATCTGGTTTTACCAGGTTCCGTGAGTTAATAGTCTTCTTATATTCTCTGCGTGCAGCTGGAAAAGATAGCTTCTGCTGGTAGAGATTCTGAGAATTGCCTTTTCTTCTTTAAAAGTTGGGCAGTCTCGGGAGCGGGCTGTATATGAACCACTGCAGTTCGCACATTTTTTATCTTCTTGGCAGTTAGTATCATTGTGGTCTTCCTTATCACATCACGTACAGATCTCCATTTTCGAGCAAGATGTAGTGTGACCTTATTTTTGGCATTTGAAACATCGTCGTGGGTTAGAAATAAAAGGTCGTACTCGAACTGAAATATAACCAACTTTTATTTTCCGGTGTTATACTGGAAGGTCAGTTTAAGAGAAGGTGCTGGTTCTTTCATTCTACTCTGCCGTTTCATTGTACGCTTTACTTCTACAACATCTTGGGGATGAAGCTCATCAACTATTTCAGTAACTGCCATATCCAAAAGTCTCGGCAAAAGATTACACCCCGGCTCGTATTTAGGGGTTTATGGCATTCTGGACTTATATTTATTCCACCCATATTTGGCAAACGTAACTCTGCTCGTCATCATAAGTTTCGATCACAATCGATCCGTCTCGTCACTTCTTAATGTTCTTCGGGGAACCAATTGAACCCGTTATGAGTTTGTTAATTAGGAAAGGCGAGACCTTATGAAAGAAGCCACATTCCTGACTATTTTGAAAAACCACAAATCTGATGTTCTTACATTGCAGACTTGATTTATCACCCATTTAAATTAATAGTGTGTTCTGGACTTTTAGCTTCGTCAGACAACGCCAAGCGAGGCCTTTTCACTAGACTATTATTGGTGGTTTTTTCAGACGAACCATCAACCTTCATAGAAATTTCTTGTGGACTTGTAATTTTGATCCCACGAGTACCGGCGATATAACAGACAACTCCAACAGAGCGCGTGCGTACTAGAGCTAGAGCCAAATACAACCGGGTTCGCCCAGGTGCCCACATGATATCGTTCGAGACTCACTAAGTAGAGCCATTCACCCATCGGCACGATAGTTCCCACCTTGGGTTACGGTTGCGTTTCGTTAGGTGTCGCAATACTATCGAGTGTAAATGTAAGAAGAAACAGTGTAGCATTTTATTGTGTAGTTGTGTAAGGGTATATATTGTAATTTGTGTAGTATTCTTGGTTTAGTGTGTGTGTATAGTATAAAGTGTTGTGCAGCTCTGGGTGTAGTCGGAAGAAAAGCTGCAGAGGCTAGGGCCGTGGGGATGCCAACCCCCAAAGTTTTAAAGAGTAAGACTCTCCGTCGGGGAGAGTGTGGTGAGCTACTGCAAACTGTTTATCTAATTAAGTACTGCCCACAGCGAACATACGAGGGAGATCCACAAGATATATCTCGTACTACCATCTGGAGTCGAATGACTAAAAATGAAAACAATGTTAATTTGTAGCTATATTGAAAATTGTAATTATGCCTATGTAACTATTATAAATACATTTGCTATTATAATTGATTGATTGTTCAGTTTTTATATTTTGGATACAGCAAATCTATGAAATATATGATAAATATAAATATATGTATAAAGTGTCTCAAAATGAGCTGACATTTTAATTGTTTAACAAAACACATTTTTTATTTGATAATTGGTAATATTTTTGCTTTATAAGAAAGCAATGACATGGAGGTTATGTATGATAGAAACCATCTGAGAAATGAGCACCCCGGCCTTGGCTGCGTATATTCACTCTCTGGACAAAACTTTTTAAAACATGTTGACATAATTGCTAGGAAATTTCGGCAATTTTGTATCGAATTTCTTCTTTGAGGTCCTCGTTTGTTTGTAATTTATTGATGTACAATTTATCCTTAAGAAAACTCCCAAAGAAAAAAGTTCACGGTGTCAAGTCACATGATCTAGGCGGGCAATCCACATCACCTTCCTGTGAGATAATACGACCGTTAAATTTTTCAAGTAAGGTCCAGTCGATTCCCCAGTCGAAACTTCGCACCAAACCGTGATCGTCGAGGATGCATAGGAAGTTCTTTAATCATTTTTGGATTTTCGGATACCCAAATTTGACAATTTTTTCCTATTAACAAAGTTGGTAAGAAAAAAATGTGCCTCGTCCCTAAAGATAATTTTTTTCAAAAAATAGTTATCAACTCGTTATATTGTTATTTTTTACAATTTCTACGCGTTTAAACGTGTACTTTTCCATTATTGAACCTCAATGTTATGATCACAGCTATAAAAAGTATACTCAGGTTTTACCGCGAATAAAAGGCTACAAATTTTTAAATATTAGTTCATTTAGAGACACCTTTATATGGGAGGGCATCGTATAGTCCCAAATTAATATAAAATGAATTAATTCACTTATAAAAATGAATATATGTTTATACTAATTATCTATCGCTCTGTCTTTTCGTAATTACTTCATATGTAAATGGCCTATCCAATTTCTACGGTACTAGATGGATAAAGATTCTGTGGCTTCAGTGAGGTTTTGTAACTTTGGTGAAGACTCCTTTCCTCTTTTGGGGAACAAGGCATGACCGAGCGGATAATTAGCAACCCGGATATAATACTAGTAAATTATTAAAATAAAGCATATGTAAGGTAAAGTACATTAAATATTATAAAGATAAAGCTACTGTTAAGGTTCTGGCTTCATATTTTGTTTGAAATTAACTTAATTTTACTAGTTTGACATTATTAATGAAATAATAACTCGGTTGTGTAAACAGTTTTAATGTTATTAATTACCTTAATATGATTAGTTATTATAAAAAAAGAAAGCTTACTGAATATTTATGTATTTTTTCCTTATTCGTTATTTGTGTTGACGTCAATACTATCTACAAAGAAAAAACAGTCAAATTTATGACAATTTCTCTGTTGCTCAATATGAAACTCCTAATTTAATCTGTTTTTTTTTCATTTTACCTCTTAATAATTTCCTCTGTCAAATCGATAAGCAGTTATTGTATGCTGTAAGTAATGAACTACTACAAAGTGGAACAAAATTTGTCTAACATCAACATGAATAATACGTAATTTAGTACTAATATAATAACGTATTAATAATAATAATTTAAATTTAATTTAATAAAATAAATTGCTGTTAATAATGTATATAATTAAAATAACAATCCGTGATCTGATTAAAAAACTCGCATTTAAACGTAAAAACACAAATGATAAAATTACTATTTTGAAACAATCGAAATAACTCGCAATACCTACCCATAAACAAATACTCGTAATACAACTACATAGAATATAATTAAAAAACAACTTCCATCCTATAAAACAGCAGCAAGAAAAAATAACAGGAAATCAAATACAATAATAATACATTTTTTACAAAAAATATTTATAAGAAAGTAGGTAAATATAAAATAAAATGTGACACCAATAATTGCGATACTTTTACGTAGGTGTGTCTAATAGAGAATTTAAAAATCGATTTCAAGAATATGTACAAACATATAAATATGGAAAATAAAATATTCGATGTGGACACCACATGACTTCCTTGTACTCCTATTAAATTACATATACATATTTTTTGCTGCACTTCATTTAAACTTATTTCATTTGAAAGTGAGATACGATCCTCCAATTCTTTAATAAACTACTGAAATATTAGTTTTTATTAACATCAAATATTTATTAATTATAAACAAATATTTATTAATTCAACAATCTTACATGAAATATTAGGATAGAGTAAAAGTCCCTTGTTACTTGTATTACTAGATCAGTATTATTCGTATCTTTGTGAGTTGCTGATTAACAAAAGTTTCAGATTTCTGGTGTTTCGTATAGATAAAACTTAATAATTAAACTATTCCGTTTAGTTAGCTCCTGTATACTGGTTACAAATGTTAATTTCGACCTTATGGTGTAAAATATTCAATTTTTATTATTGGATTATTTGGTGAACAATCAAAAACAAAAAACAAACAATCATACAGGAAAGAAAGATAACATGAAGAAATATATCTCGAAAAAACGGCAAGAAAATGAATATCAAGAGGAAGAACTTGTTAAAACCAAAGAAAGAATAAAAAGATTAAGAGAAGATGATAAATACAGAGGAAGAAAACGTTAAGGCCAAGAAAAGAGTAAAAAGATAAAGAGAGGTTGATGCTTGCGTATTCGGGTTGAGAGCGCTGATAAGGCGTTTGCGCTGAAGGCGGTTCTTCAAGATACAGCTAAGGACCTGCATGTCGACATGAAGACGAGGGGCGGTCGCAGGTCGGTAGTTCACCTACGGGATATAGAATCTACCACGACTGAAATGGAGATTACTGAGGCCATATGTCGAGTGGTTGGCGAGTCGGCCGAGTTTCGAGTGTCTTCGGTTCGTTCAACTTATGGAGCCAACGCAGAACGCCACCGTTGTGACTACGTATATTGTTGCGAGGAAACTGATTGAGCACCAGGTTAAAATCGGCTGGGTGAATTGTTGGACCTCCATGAGAGTTCCTGATGACAAATTTTATCTCTGTTGGGGCAGGGGCCGAGGCCACATGACCTCGACCTGTCGCGGGACTGTTCGCTCGGCGTTGTGTTATAATTGCAGGCAACCGGATCATCAACAGGCCACTTGTGAGAACCCGTGGGTATGCGTTATTTGTAGAAGACGGATCACCGGACGGATGAGTGTGCTGCTCGCGAATGTTGATGTCCTGGTGTTTACAGGCTTTGTGGAAGGTGACTGTTGCCCAGTGTTTGGCTTTTCAGTTTCTTCAACGTGGGAGCATTCCGGTTTATTGTAGTACCGTGAATAGTGGGGTAGCAATGGGGTGCTGGACAGCCCCTTGTGGAGTCTGCGTCTGTCCACGCTTGGGTGGGTGGCCGTCGATGATGAAACACGGGGACTCTGGTGCCCCGAAGCTGATAAGATCGAGTCCCGTTAGGTGCGACCTGCAGGTCGCGCTTGAAAGATCGAGTCCCGGTGGAGGTGACCTTCGGGTTGGCTCCGTTTGAGGCAGACAATGCAAGACCGAGTCCCGGCTTCCAGGGTGGGGTCGCTGGGCATGACTTTGTTGGACCTGGTGGCTTTTTACTGGGGTTAGAGGCAGGGCAAGGAAATTAAAATCCTACCGGCGGGACTGCCTGTCATGCCGACTTACAGCCGGTAGGCGGGTAGGTTCGTTAGAGTAAAGGACACTCCCCCGGGCTGTGTTTATGCTTCACGTTGATCCAGCCCGGGGTAGGAGATGAAACAAAAAAAAGAAGAAAAAAGAGGATAATGAATATAAAGAGAGAGAAAATTTAAAAACTAGAGAACGTGTACACAAATTAGGATCAGAAGAATTATATCAAACCAAAGAGCGATTAAATGATTGGTAAAACAAAACAAATAAACGAAATGATGATCAACTCCAACTTAGGGAGAAAGAATACTGTCCGACAATGTCAGAAGACTAATGAACTAAAAGATAAGAATTTTTTGCAATTTATTAGTGTTCCCGCATGTATACCTCAGTGTATATGTTGTTCTTCTGAGGGTCTATTTTTCAGTCATTCTGTAGTTAACTGTAATGTAGATAAAATTAAACAGAAATTTCAGAATAATTAAATAAAATTAAACAGAAATTAAACTAGAAAATCCAAAAATAATACGATTCTAAATTGTAATTTTCAATTACTTTTAAAAAATCAGATGTTTCACCAAATCTGTTACATATACACATAATATCTATTAAATTGTAAATACACATTTTTATTTTGTATGTGTTACAAAGTACATAAAATTTTATTTCACTAATAACGTCTGATTTTTTTTTCATATTTCATTTTTTTACTTTTTTTATTATTAATTATTATTTATTGTAAAAATTCTTTTACAATCACGGGTTAAATTAATAAATCAATAAATTTAAATTTAAAAAAAGATTAAAAAACGAGATGAAGTCTGATTCGAACCGATGTGCCTTCCCTTGTAAGATCAAAATACTTCATTAATTAAAATTTTATTTGGCTATAACTCTGAAACCGATGAAAATAAGTACGTACCACTTATAATATATTGTTGAAAAGCTCTCAATGAGAGCTTAATTACTGCAGTTAAGAAAAAGTCCAAAATCCAATTTTTGAGGGGTTTTGGTCTTCTTTGGACAATTTTGGTTCAGCCGGTTGCAATCAAAATGGGAGGTGCACAACTAGATGTTACAACAGTCATAAATCCAAAATTTCAACATCCTACGGCTAATCGTTTTTGAGTTATGCGAGATATATACGTACGTACAGACGTCACGCCGAAACTAGATAAAATGGATTCAGGGATGGTCAAAATAAATATTTCCGTTGAAATCAGAAAACCGAAATTTTTCGCGATCACAATACTTCCTGTACTTCGTACAACAATCAATACTAGAAATAAACAATAATAGATCAATACTGAACAAATATGTATAATAAAAAATATTTATTTTTTTTTTTTTAGAAGTTATAAGTTCAATTATTTTTATAATAATTAATGACTTTATTACAAAAATATCATTATAAATTTTTATAATGCGGAACCGCACTCTCAGGTACTCGGACCCATCCTTCAGGGCAATCTCCTCCCCATCCACTTTGACAGAAAATAGGGGTATACGCCGTCTTCCTGTCATCAATACGATTTCTGTCTTCTTAGCTGCCAGCTGTAGTCCCTGCCTCTGAAGGCAGGTCTTAATTTGTTCAACCGTCCCTGTTACAATCCTCACCACCTTATGAGTTCCTACGCCATCACCACCACCGCCAAATCGCCGGCGTGTGCCACCAGCTCCACTTCAGGCGGCCACTCCTTCTGAAGGAGGTCGTCTTACAACTCGTTCCACAGAATGGAGCCCAGAATTGATCCCTGTGGCACCCCACGCTGCACGGGTACAACGACCTTCTCCCCTTCTTCGGACATAATTCTCAGTTCCCTTTCAATAAATCTCAGTAGATGTTTCTTTTTTCTTTTTTGCTGTTTAGCCTCCGGTAATCACCTTTCAGATAATACTTCAGAAGATGAATGAGGATGATATGTATGAGTAAATAAAGTGTAGTCTTGTACAGTCTCAGTTCGACCATTCCTGAGATGTCTGGTTAATTGAAACCCAACCACCAAAGAATACCGGTATCCACGATCTAGTATTCAAACCCGTGTAAAAATAACTGACGTTATTAGGGCTTGAACGCTGGAACTCTCGACTTCCAAATCAGCTGATTTGGGAAGATGCGTTCACCACTAGACCAACCCGGTAGGTTAAAAAGTCTCAATAGACCTAAATAGATAAAACGTAACATCTAGTGTTAACAATTAACATTCAACATATATAGCACGTAATACTTATACAAGTAAACAAATACTGTCTCCATTATTACAATACGCAGGTAAATACATACTCGTATAATCTGACGTGTAAATTTAAAATTAAACAGAAAACTATAAAGACAAATCTCTTACATATACTTTTTAAAAAAACGTCGTCATGACTAGATAGGCTACGAAGTATCTTACTATCAGGTTTATTCGTTTTATTCTTAGGCTTGATCAGCTGCGAGTTAACCTCACCTGTACCCACTATTCTTGTTTTCATTCACTACCGGGTTCGGCTTTTTGATCTTCCCACGTGATGATACCATTCTCTACTAATCAGAAACACCTGTCCTAACACCATCTTCATTAATATTGTTTACAGGAGTAATATCTCCATTATCTCTTTCCATACTACATTGAACGCGAGCATTATTCTCAACTACAGAAACATTACCAGTCCTTTCGTCAGACTTGAAATTTTTATCTTACTCTTCTAAACCTTCACTAACCTTCTAACTTCACTATTATATGAATTAAATGCAATTTTCATAATACTTTCACTATATTAATACCGTTTAGAATGTATCAACCTTTTCTTTCAAAATCGCACTTTCTGCACTGATCTTACTTATATTTTTATTAGTTTTCTCATTTTTCTTAACTGTTCTAGTACTCTTTTTTAACAGAAACTGAAATGAGATCACCTTTGAGGCTTCGAGCACAAGCATCACATTCATACTTTCCTACCTCAATTAGAAAATCAAGATTTTCTGATTTAATTAACACATTCAGGGTGGAAAAGACCACCACAGTCACTTTTACGAATAATTATTTTCTGCCGCCCATAAATAGGCTTGTCACAATGACCACAATTTATAGGAGCCATCCTGTCAGAAGCACTTAAAAAAACTTTTAAGAGTATTAAAAGCGATTAAAAGAACATAAAAATAAATAGTCGTAAAATGTAAAAAACTTTTAGCAGATGCTATAAAAAAAAAATTAATACCTCAGCATAGATAACAGTCGTTGAGTATATAAGAATTATTTCTGGCACGCAGTTGGCCGATCAATTCTTAGATTACACCAGTGGCCCGTGACTGAAAGAGATAAGGGAAATCGCTTTTCGCCGTTATTGCCTCGATCCCAATGAAAAGGCCGCACCATCCAAACGCAACAGGCAAAATGCAAAACAGTACATGAAGAATCGCAGAAAGTTTAAAAGAAAAAAACCAGTAAAGAACGATTAGTCCTCCGCAGAACGTCGTCTTCAGTCCGTTTGGCGTCCCAGCTGTTACTCCTGGGCCCAGCAACTCCAGTTGCTAGGGAGGTGAGGATGTTTATGGCAGGGGCTCATTGCTCAGCTCCGACCTGGTATCAAATATCGGTGTTTCGTAACCTACCAAAGAGGGGTCTTCTCAGCCCGTTGGAAAGAAGGATATTTTCAAGAAAGGTGGATAAGAAAATTAAACTAATTAAAGCGGTAGTGTAGACTACCGACTATGAAAAGCTATTGTATATACTACTGACTATTGAGAACTATAGTCTACAAATTATAAGAAAGAAAGGATAGAAAAGATGTAGATTAAAGGAATGAAAAACTGGTTATATATCAGATTCTTCTTAACCCACAACGAAAACTCTGGTAGACAGGGCAAGAAGGCGAAATAATAATAGTAAAGCCCCAGATAAAGCCCAACCCCAAGTCCGGAGCAATAACATTTACGCACACGTCGGGCAGGCAACGACGTGGTATGTCGGTACCACAGTTACTCTTTCTTCTAACGCAAGAGAACAGAAGGAAGAATATCGAGTTAGTGATTGATATAGAGAAGGATCGAACTAAGTTTCGACCAAAGAGCTGCGGACCGATTCCAAAGTATCTGGCGATAAAGAAGAAACGAGGACATTTTTCTAAAATCAGTCCTTTCGTAATTGCCCCAGGGAATTTGTAAGCTGCAGCAGGACCAGGAAAAGAGACTAGGAAGATGTTATGGGTATGTTTGTTGAGACCGTCAACAACCTACAGTCATCACGGCTGCTGAAAGCTAAGGAAGTAAGACTCATCGACATTGAGGTTGTACCACATGGTGCGCTAAATACCTCCAAGGGTGTTTTTGTATCCATGGACTTGCTGAACGGCACAGAAGAAGAACTCCTCGAGGGATCGAGGAGCTTCAGGAACAGGGAGTTGATGCGTGCATGTCAGCGATGCAACAATTCGACACACGACGCAACGGAGAAGTTTTACCCTCCGCGTTGCATATCCTGACGTTTAATAAGCCTAAGTGTTCGGAAAAATAAAGGCTGCATGTTGGTCCATTCATCCCGATATTATTGCGCTGTTTTGGATGTCACAAGTTCGGACCCACAGCAGAGCGATGCTCAAGAAAACCCATCTGTGCTTGTAGTGACATTACACCCCGATGACCCGTCTAGGAATCCATCAATTTGTGTCAGCTGTAATAGACATCATACGGCGAGATCAAGAAACTGTCCGAATTAGGGAAGAGGTGGAAATACTTTAAAGCCAGAAAAATCGTGCTTAACTGAACGCCAAAGGCCACGTTTTATGCACAGGTTGCAGCTTCCCTTAAACCGAAGAACTTGATATCTGAACTGGCGCCAGCTTTAGAAAATTTATTCGAACATATCATTAATCAGAAATTGAAAACTTTACCAACTAGGTGTAGCAACCCAAAGCCGCAACGATAAAAACAGACATGATTAAACGAAAGAGTTTTTCTCCACCGAGATAAAAATATAATAAAATACATTCGCAAAGATAAATTTAGTTAACCTAGTAAAAGTAGTAGTTGCTTTTATTCGGATTTGAATAATATCAATCGTGAATACCGTTGTTCTTTGATGGTTTTTTCTTTTTCCTGTTTAGGCTCCGGGAATTACCGTTCAGGCATTACTTCAGAGGATGATATCTACGAGTGTAAATGAAGTCTTTGTACATTCTCAGTTCGACCATTCCTGAGATGTGTGAACACCCAACCACCAAAGAACACCGGTATCCACGATCTAATATTCAAATCCGTGTAAAAATAACTGACCTTACTAGGACTTGAAGGCTGGAACTCTCGACTTCCAAATCAGCCGATTTGGGAAGATGCATTCACCACTAGACCAACCCGGTGGGTTGTTCTTTGATGGTTGGGTTTCAACTAACCACACGTTTCATGAATGATCGGCATGAGTTTCTTCAGGACTACTCGTTTACCGGTACATTTACAATTACACTCCAAACAGCCTTTAAAAATAAAATTGAGTTTTTATAGCTAACGAAAACATTTTAATATAACGTTAGGTTACAGTTCCAGGTACTTAAAAAAATTATCAACATTTTCATTATTTGATATATTTAGGTTGTCGGTAAAATAAGTAAATTGTAAATGACATTAAATTGCACACATTTTCCGATGTATTAAGGTGCGGTAGGTTAAGCACAGTTGCATTATGCTTCTGTATAGTATTACTTACTGTTAAACGACATGAATTGAACTTCAGGATCTGCATCGATAAGTTTGATAATATTACCACCACCTTTGAATTGCAATAAATATTTTTTAAAACTACTCATTTTAACTGTAGAAGACCCATAAACGTTATTGTAATTCGTTTATATCCTTACCCAGAATATTACGTATTCCAGGATTTAGCTGAATTTACGCGTCGATGTTGCACAATAAAGGAAGTTGTGATCTGGTCACACTTATGTTATCTATAAAAGACGACTATCTTGCACGGATGGTTTTCATGGTGGTACAATATATTTAATGTATAACGGAAAATTGTTAACGTTAGCCTGTTTCGACTCCCTCAGTTTTCAATCGACGTTTACAAAGCACGTTAATCTCAATCGACTAAACGTTCTATTGAGCTTAAGATTCGTTGGAGGTGAATCCGTCAGTCACGTGAATGACCACTGCGAGTTGTCTCTGAGGTACGGCTGAAATTATTCGCTTTTACTAGACTTCAACTCTAAAATGTCCATAAGTGTATTAACAGCCCTAACATAAATATTATTTAAATAATTTAAGCACATTTAGTGTGTACAGTAAATATTGTTATTATTTAAATATTTTTGGACGATAGATAACACGACAACATGTAATCGGGGCACTCCAAGTTAATTAAATCGTCAATTGTTTTGCTTAGATCAAACTTGAACACGATTCCAAACAAAAAGAAATATCATAGATAAACAAATGAAACGAGTTATCTATCTTTACGCACGTATCTACATACATATGCAAACAAAAGCTTCAATTGCGTTCAACAATACCGCTGTAGAGCAGGTGTTACTAAAGCAAAGCAGTTGTCCGTGAAACAAGGTTATCACCATATTCACTAGTAAGCGGAAAGAACCCTCAAGGATTATTAAAATCAAATCGAATCTAGATATACATAATAAATAGCATCGTAAACAGTGATAGTTCGTCAGTCATTAGACGAGATTCACGTCTGTCAATACACAAAAATAAAACCATTTTAGATTATTAATCGGTTCATAAACTTCAATAGAAACTAATCAAAATATTGTGCACCTACACTAAAGATATAATTTACGAGTTTTCTGCTTTTTATCTTGGGTCAACAAAAATTTCTTAATAAAATCATTGTATACATAATATTAACATAACTAACCTAACATTTAATACACTAAAATTATGTCGGTTAGTCATCTTACATCAGTTAATCCAGAATTGCTTGAGGAATACCCTGCAATTACCAGATATATTCAAAGATTCCCTATAGAATTGTTTCTTAATTATAAGCATTAAAATGACATACCTACAAATATGCTAGTGGTTGTGGTACCTGAAACAATTATGATTGATTTTGAGACCAAAGCTGTCAAAATTCAAGAATAAAATCCTTTGCTATAAAAATTTATTCATTTTAACTAAAATGAAAAATAAAAATAAAACAAAATAATTCATAAATATTATCCTAGTTAACATTGGTTTTTCTAGAATAACCTTCATTAAAGTATTCGGAATGAAATAAAATTACTGCTAAATCTACAAACTTCACTTATTAATTAAAAATTAATATTTGCAGTACACAGATATTTACTACTGAGAAAAACATTTTCAAGGGCAATAAAGTCAATGAATTAATACAGAAAAGAAAAAAAATACTATCAAATCCAATACAATAGTGTATTGTAAAAGAGAATAATGCTTTTGTTATACGGTAAGGTCATCGATCTGATTTGTTACAGATTTTTTTTTAATTTTAATACAATCAAAATTTATATAATGTACGAGTAATTAAAAACAAGTAGTGTACAATTTCATTTACAACCAACAATAAATTTATAGTTTTTTTAAATACAAGCAATATGTTTGAATAATCAAATTAATGCTTTAAAAAGTACAGAAAAAAAAATTGTACATGGTCTACGAATGCCCAAATGGGGCTAAAATCATGTATCTTGTACCTGAACTATTTCACCTTTGTTGTTTTTTTAAATAGTGTATTTATTGTGAACGCATTGTAAACAATATTAATTTTAATAAAATGCAAAAAATAAGCAATATAATTTGCATTTAATATTTTGCTTTACAATAAACTATTCAGCGGGTCACATAGTCAACTATTATATGTAACATTCATCAAGGAATACTAAATAAGAAGATAAGTATTTATTTTGGTGAAATTAAAAATGATAGATGAATCATTTCACTGTATAGATTTTTACTTTAGTAGAGTTCAAACAGATTTCTTATAACCAAATGATTACAATTATTAGGTCAAGTTCAAACAGTCTAATTTTAATGACCAAGGTCAGGCTTCAGAGTTATTTTAAAATATATGATCATCCTTCCAGTCCTTAAATCAGCATATTTCTTTTATTCACAATTATTTTATCAATGAAACAATAAATGACCATTTGATTCACATTAATTTTTAAAAAAGAAGAAATCGCATAATATTGGATATTTTCAGATTAACGTTACTGTCTTTACAAAATTATCTTGTGGTTACTTTTGCAAATGAAATTAACTATTGTTTTTTGGAAAACATTGGTAAAAATAATAATGTATTACTTCCAATACATCATTCTTTACTAAAAATCGTCCCATACATAGAACAAGCAAATGTTTGTTTTTTTTCTATAATTCCAAAGAAAAAAATAAACAAGAGATATGGAAAATCTTCTGTTTTTCTCACAGCTTGCATTTAAGAAGCTGAATTTCAAAAAAGCTTTACAAATTCAAATTAGAAAAATACTTTTACAAAAGGGGTATAATTTTAAAGATTCATATTTGCTTGGGTATTTGTAGGATTAGATAAAAACATTAGTTAGAAAAAAATTAATTTAAGATCATAATAATTTGGATACTCCCTTTCACATTAGTATGGACCTCTTTTCAAAGTCAAGTAGAATTTCTTATCGGTTATACAATAACTATAAAACTGTTCACACAATCGAAAAACTGAGAACAATTAAAGAAGATAAACTTGCAATTAAGCACAATAAGGAAATGAAATATCTCACATAAAAATATTGGTTAATCCATCCAACAAAATTATCGTGATATAATTGTAGCTTCTATACGGTTATTATTTTGACGAGTCGAGCTATGCAACTGCATTATTTATACCTGCTTGCTGAGGCAGTTTCCTTTTTTCTTCCATTAGTTGGACATGTTAAATTTTCATTTAAATGTACCGTTCATGCACAATTCTTTCGTTACCGCTGGGCCACCTCTACAATTATGTTCATAATTTAAATATTACACCCTTCCCGCTTTCAGGATCAACTATTTAACTTTGTAATATACAACAATATTAAGTGTTATATTTGAAAATTATTTACACATTAAATAATTATATCGAGTAATAAAAAACAAACAAATAAGTGATTCTGATTGCTGTATGACATCCAATTTCAAATATGACTGAAGTGATAAGAACAATCGTGATCAACTATCAGTAAATTAAACAGCAGCCTGCCTTTACAAAACAAGTGGATATGAGAAAGTTAGAACGACATAAAATTAATTGAAGAAATAAACAATGGTATAATTAATGTCAATCCACATAACAGATGGACCAGACTGCATTTTCAAAATAATTAGAATGAATGAGTAGATACTAAGTGAATTATTTTACTAAATTACTTTACATCGAGAGCACAAACACATTTTCCTCCCTCCACATAGCATTAAAAAATTTCAAATAATACCGCTTCGATCTAGAATTCTTAACTGAATACAATACACATAGTGTATAAAATGTGAAATCATTCACAAAAATATATAAAAAATATTACAGGAAACTAATGTTTAATTATGAAAAAATCATATAATCACTTCCTTTTTTTTTTGATTAATAAGAACACAATTTCTAAATTGATAATGAAATTAACATATAACTTAAAAAGGAAAAAAATAAATAATTACATAGCAATACTTAATAGATGAAAAATATAATTAATACATGACAAATTTGGACTACAGAAATAAAAGGAAAATGTAATTTAAAAAAATAACAAACTTAGTAATAATTTAATAAATTTATTTTGTAACATGTAAGATCAGACACCACAAGAAGCATACAACAAACTCAACATATATTTTCTCTTCTGAATCGAGACATTTTGTTTTTAAAATTAACAATAAAAGTTTTCTTCAGATTAACAATAAGCACACAATTTTAAAATATTCTTTTGCCATACTGTTTCTGTTTCAATAAACAAAAATTTTGGATCAAGTTACTCTTACTTCTGTCAGTTGGCAAAATATGATAAAATATTTTTGAAGAGAAAAAAATTAGCTTTATTTAAAATATAATTATTTTATTAAAGAAAATTTAATAAATAAATTTGTAAAATAAAAATATTTTACAAACACTTTTAAAAAAATCTTTACCTACAAATAAGTACATATACACACATATACATTGCCTATGTGTAATATGCATATACATTAATTTTCTTCAGATTAGAATATATCCGTAGAATATATACATAGCGGCAAGACCAGCTTGCATAACAAAAGGTATATAAATTTTCAAAAAATAGATTTATCTGAACGTGTAATTTAACATGATTTGTGGAGTAAGTTTTCAATATCCGATTTTATAAATATTCCTATATTATATATATTTATTAGTAAAATCGTATTCTTCTCATTAACAAAATCACAAATACCACATGTCACGCACACCCTTAATTTTATTTATAATTAATGCACATTTTGTTTAAACATTAATAATGTGCTTTTGAGCAATTCTAAAAAAAAATATACAAATATTTTATACAAAATTTTTCAGGACACTATACATAAACAAAATATTTATTGTACAAAAGGAAAATAACTGCTAGGCTACAATAATATATAATAACTTAATTTTTTATACTTATACACAATATCAATATTAAACTTAATGGAACTAAATATAATATAATGTACCTCAAATTTCAATCAGTATTTCATATTTACCGCTGAAAAATGTATAAAATATTGAATGACTAGGTATGCAAGTTAAAAAGGAGGTAACCTTTTCTTTCCTTTTTCTTGAAAAAAAAGAAAGGATTTTGCTAACAAAATTCATTTCTTATTAAACAAAGTTTTTGTAAAAAATTATTGCCACCACATTTTTTTTAAATATTTACAAACACAAACTTTTATGCAACAATCCACTGATCATGAATTACAGTTACAAAATTTTTATATTTCATTCACCCGAAACACGGTTTATGACGAATTCTACTTTATAAGTAAATATTGCAAGGAAGTTAAGATTGCAAGAAATGATTTATTCATTTTAGTTGGGATAATAAATTAAAGAGTACAATCTACTTAATGACAAATAAAACTGTTTTACTAACCTATGAGTTCATTTAATTAAATATGAAAGAATGTCTCTCCGATGATTATTCATAAGGTGATAAATAAATTATGCACGATTTTCTTTTATCAATAATTCAAAATTATTTAATCAACAGCCTAATTATAATTTTTCATACATGTGCATGTACATTTTAAAAATTATAACTAAGTTTTTATCACACATTTATTCAAACAAGCAGTTTTAAAAAAACCACTCCATTTCTTATGCCAAAACTCACAACAAAGTGAACCGACAATAGAACTGTTTTAAAAATACATTGAGAATAAATAATGACAGTCCTCATCTATTTAACACAGCAGCCTGCAATTAATTGAAATTAAAATTTAATATAGAAATTGTTCACGACTAAAATTTTTATTAATTACAGATTATTGCAATGATCATAAACAAATGATGTCAACCACAATGTGTCGATCACTGAGGTGGCAATAGAAACATCAGAAAAGTAATAATCTTATAATTAGTAATAATAATATATTAATATAAACAAAAGTTCATCATAACGATTGGCGTTAAATCAAACAGCTCCACCGATATCGTTCTGATAACGTTTCGTTAAGAACGAAGCAGCATCAGTCATCTGTTCAAGTGCACGGTGCAGTCCATATAAATGTCGTCGAAAACTCGCTTCAACTTTTTTAGTATAGCATGGTTTAGCACTGATTTCAGTCTCGCCTTCAATCCCAGAGTCATTTTCATTGCCAGTCTCAGAGTCAGTATCGCTAATCAAAGAACCAGCAGAGTTGGTAGAAGTCATAGAGACAGTGGAAGGCCTTCGCACATGAGTTTTAGCAGGTACAGTGGAAGTAGCAGGGGGTGGCATCTCCTCATCGTCGATGGCGGTTAACGTCCTCCCCTCTTCGGTACCCCAAAGTAGCTCATTCTGTACGCAGTTGACAAGGGAATACAAGCTGTACAGGTCAAGACTCCTGTCTGTTCCCTTGAGACCCATAGAATCACTACCGTCTCCCACTTGCAGATCCATCAGCCGAGAAGGCACAAGGATCGTCTCATCCATCTCTTGTACCGCTTCTACAAACTTTTCTACAGCTTTCATAACACTCTGGTTTGAAAACTGCATTTCTTTACGACTAGAGTATCTGCGAAGACAATTTCTGAAACAAAAGAAAACCCAATATAGTGTTAGTTAATCCGATAAATAGAAATATATTTTATTATGCTACAACATGAGTTATTTTAAATAAAATATGTCTGAATCCATGACATTAAAATACACATCTAACAACTTATAAAAATATTAATAGTAATATTAAACCACTCTCAGATAGTAATATCAATAATAAAATTAGATCATTCAGCAAATTGTAAAGATTAATAAAAAACACAAGATTAAAAAATTTAAGTTGCGATTCACCACAAATAACTCAACAAAATTAATAATAATAATAAATATCATAAAATTACATTAATATAAATAGATTAGGTCCACGGTAATACTATTATCAACTAAGAATAGAAATGTTTTTTAAAAATCTGGTGGTACTGATTACAAACAACCTTGCTCTTAAAATTAAATGTAAATTTACTTTTAAAATCAAGGTAAAGAGAATAGCATAAGTACTACACTGATGCAAATAATAACAACATTCAGGTTAAAATAAACAATTAAATGTTTAAAATGCAATTAAAATATGCTAACGAATGCAAAAATGTACAATCAATATTAAACAACCATAAACAGTTCTAAAATGTTTTGTACAGGTTTTGAAATTTCTTTAAATAAAATCAAACAAAATTATCAATACTACAAGATAATGACACAACATAGCATATATATTAAAATCATCTACAAAAAGAATAACTTGCATTCTACTCAATTTTGGTTCTAATATTTTCTTAGTGTATTACTATATATAAATTTCCTAACTAAATCATAAAATACTAGTGCACAAGTCAAGTACTAACATTACAAATTTTTTTCAAATATTGAGAAACAATTTATTATTACATCTCTCATGCACATTTACTCTCTCGGTTAAAATTTTAATTAACCATTATTGGTAAATTAGCATGATCCCTTTACTTAAAGGGATCATGCTTTTTAAAGCATGACTTAAAATGCATGCTTTTTAAAGCATCACTTAAAACATGAATAAAGTTAACTTTTTAAAGTAAACTAAAAAGTTTTAAAAAACTCAAAATATTTTAAGCATATACTTGTACTTTGTGCTCCTTAGAAAATGGTAAACACATTACAAATGCGCTCATATCACAAGAAAAATGATTAGGTAGCACAAACTGGAGTGAAAAAATTTAGTTAATAAATAAACAAGAACATAATATTTTAGGCAACTCATGTTGGCGACAATACTTTTTAGGCAATTATAGGTGAGATTCCAAATCAGCATTATTAACCATTTTTTTATCTACTTTAATGCTAACTGCAGATGAGAATGGTGGGCCTAATTATGAAATATGCAAGAACCTTGCTAGTAAATCAAGGGCTAGTGAAATGAGAGTTCAGTTCACAAATCATTTGATCTAACATTCAACCTACTTTTTACTTCCATGTTTTTCTTATCAAGAAGAACAATATTATTTACTAAAGTAATTTTGCAACAACAGAATATTTCCAAAAAACGAAATCAATACCTATAACAATGACTAATTTTCAGGCCAAAAATAACTCGCAGACACTTGTTTTCAGAGCCTACATCACATGAAATTATAATCCAATCTTAATTATATCCTAACTATTACCATTCTAACACAAACGAGAAAGTTTATAAAATAATGTACAAATATTTTATTAAGGTAACATTATTTAACTGAAAAAAATTAATGCAATGCAACATAATTTAACACAAAAATCATACTAGTAAGAAATTAAAAATAAAAAATGATACCATTAAGCTAAAAATTTTAATATTTAATAAGTATCAACAATTTTTACACCTATCAGTTAACTTTTGTTAGGATATGTTTTTTTAACATATGTTACAAGAATTATGTACTACTCATTACTATGCTAAGTTGTGTGAAAATCTTTTAGAAACACTAATCCTTTACAAAAAAAACTACAATAAAAAATTGTTTATTTTTAAACAAATACTGGCAGGAAATAACTAATTCATTAGCTAGATTGTTACAATAAAAATAAAATTTATACCTGTTAATAGTAGTATAAATATGATCTACTTGAACATTAATGGCAGTCATGTAAATACCTGTATAAACTTATTTTTTTTTAGTTTTTGATAAATAAGTGATCAAAATAGTTTAATATTAAAAAAATACAAACCATTAAGCTAAATACTTTCACTAAATTACATTTTATGTATAAATAGAGCAGTATTCTAAAAACTAGTTATTGTCTTGAAAGGTTAAGCATTGATTTGCTTAACCATATAAAACAGCATAATTGGTTGCAAGTACTATATTTTTAACTAATTTAAAACAACACCTGAATGTTAATAAATTTCGATTTCAATGGTAATTAGCCTTAAAATAATATAGATTATGTAATACAGCTGATTAGTTGATGCTAAGTCAGAAAAATATTCCATGAATACCATACGGAAAAACATCAGCATCTTTTATATGAGAAATTGTCAATGTGCATGGGCAGAGGTAATAAATTATAAGCAATTTAAAATGCTATACAAACAGTAATTTAATAATGTTTATAAATTATATATGTAATATATTTACAAATATGTAATTATTATGAAATGAAGACAAGATCACAATTACAATTAAAATTGTAATTATAATTACAATTCAAACAATTACACCTATGCAAAAAAACCAATCCAAGGGAAAATAATAATGTGAAACATATATTTAAAAAAACCTGTACTTATCATTTACCTTAAATGAAATTGGTTATAGAAGAAATTTTAAAAAATGTTTTCATGTTAATATTATATTCATTTCTATACAACAGAATTTTTATTTAATTTTACTTAATATTTATTCACTCATCTAATGAGTGAATAAAATATTCTATCAATTTGTAGTAATTAGCAAATAAAAAATAATATCTAAAACTCTTGAAAAAATGGGTGATGGGGTAAAAATGATCAAAACAAGAACAAAAAAATCTTATTCTTAAGTTAATATGAAACGTCTAAAAACAAAAATGTCAACGATGCTACGTTTCAGCTAGGATAACATTATTGTTACTATTTAATGAATTAATAAATAAATACATCCAATTCACTGCTACAATTGCTTATAAATAAAAAGAATGTAAATATTTGGCTTCACTTACAATATGCACACACACATTTTTTATATAAATATATATATATATAAATATTCCAATTATCACTTGCACTTTCATTAAATAAGGCCACAAACTGGTTATGAAGGTATGCAAGATTTATGTATTGCTTATAAATATTCTTTACACAGACTGTACCTATGACCTGGATATGAATGAGTGGAAGCTACACCTTGCAAAATGTTTCACAGGTATCTAAGTATTGCACAGTAAAAATCGGAATTTTCTTCTTTTTTTTTTTAAATTGCAAAAGAAGTCTTGATGCCAACCTACTACTACTACTACTACTACTTACTTACTTTATGAAAAACCAGAAACAAAACAGCATAATCTTTCTTAATTATAAAAAATTTATATTACATAATAGGTACATTGAAAAAGTTAAAATAGTTTCAGTTGTGAATAAAGGTTAAAATGTTATTTTATTAAAATATTTTAAAATAACATTTTTAATAAAAATAACAGAAACAACACCAAATATGTAAAAAAAAATTAACTAAATGGAGAGGTCTCGACAAGACAAAATTAGTAAAACAAGGGTATTTTTAATTATCATACAGTTGGAAAATTAATCTTTTAATGGAGAAACCTGACCAGATACTATGGAGCAGGTACATAGATCGTAAGTTTTTAGAAGTGAATGTAAAAACAAGCATTCTGTTTTATAATACTAATTTTTTCCATAAAATAAATAGTTATATAAAATTCAACTTGACAATTTTACTAGTTCTTTTTAATACAGAAATAGCTAAAATAAAAGTGAGAATGGCTGGGTACTATCAATAAAAAATGGAATTACTGAAATTTATCACTTTTACCTGTTTGAATCCATATTTGTAGTAACTATAGGAGTTTCACTAAACACGTTAGATGTCAACATTCCACAAGAACTTGGATATGCTCTACTTTTCACTTCGGAACGCCCAAATCACAGTCTGCACACCACAACACTCCCAGACATCAGCTGAGCTGCTTCAAGCTGTTTAATCGGTTGCAGTGTCTTATATTGACTAAGTCGGATGACGTAGGATGCTCGAAACTCATGATGCCGCGTGAGCGTCAATCAAGAAAAACAATGGAAATTCTTTGTCGGTTTTAATTAAACACCGTCATACATCATCCTTAATCGTGTTCATAATTTAAAAAAATAGATTTTCCTTTCCTAACCAACTATTTTTATAATACACGGTTTGTATAGTTATCAATTTTAAAATACATCCTAGGTTCCGAGCCTCAACGTCACACCACAATAGCAGGATTTGATTGGGTACGACAAAAACTCATACCTAATATTGGACGAAATACACGTGGCTTAGTTTTTAAATTTTATTTTACCCAAATATTAAAAACAAAAAAGAAAAGAAAAAATCATTTCAGGTATAATTTCGAAAGCCTGAGAAAAACTTAAATATTTTACTTTGTTTGCATCATAACAAGCATTATATAGCTATATCAGCAAAAAACTGTAGGTTTTATTATTCTCGTGATAGGAAACCCAGCATTTGTCTTGAATAGTATTTTTTTTAAATTAAATTTTAATAAGAGTAATCAGAAGATATTTTAGATTGTGAGGTAATTTATTTTAAATATAAACTGAAGAGAAAAGAGAAATACAAACAAGAATAAGACAGAAATTATGTCCCTTTGATTAGAGGGTAGATAAGAAAAAAAACTAATAAATATTTTTCAGAAACGTATTAAATGTAAAATCTAATCTCAATTTTAAAAGATATTTTCTAAACTACTTAGCATCAAATTGAGTATTTGAGAGGCTAAGAATGTAAAATAAATAAACCATAAATGATGAAAATTTTTTAAAATGTTTTTTAATAAAGAAATCGCTAAAATAAAAGTTAGAATGTTACTATAATTAAAAAATGAGGTATACTGAAATCTTCCACTTTTTAGGGTATAGTAAACAGGTAAAAGTACTGCAAAAAATCTTTAAACATTATCTTTAGGTTTCAGCTTGCTTTTCTGAAGTTAAAAACTTCACATACTGCATCATATTATAAGTATGCATTGATAAATATGTAGTATACAGTATACTTATTTGTCTTTTTTTCTTCTAGAAGGCTTGTATATAATCAAATCTTGAAATCGGCTACTGAAAGCATTTACTTTTAAAACAGCATTTTACTCATAAACCTAAAACGTTATTTCTACTTGTAAAAATGCATAATTTTTAATGAAAGTTTTCAGTCTTAAAAACATAATTAAAGGACAGTAGGGTTTACATATCTTTTCCATGTATTAAATAACCCTAGGTCTTAGCCCTGGTTGTTATGCATTTACAATAAAAGTTGTATGATCGTGATTTGTGGCTTATGTCACACTACATTCTGCCAATAAATCATCATCAAATTTATCTGCTAAAGAATTTTTTCCATTTCTGAGTAATATATTGCTGATAAATAATGATCGTCTAATAAATAAATAAAACTCTTTAAATTTAATAAATAGCTCTTCAGCTTATATTTTGCAAAACTGAATCATCAAATTCAGTTTTTCTCAAGAAAAATGATGGGTAACATAGAACTGCACTCACGTACCAAACAGAAAAACAACCCTTCAGTCACAGTAATTGCTATTTACCATTCATTGCTTGATTAGTTTAAGCCAAATTAATGTTAATATGCAGCCGAGCAGCAAATGCACCCTATTTTTGGTACAGCACGTAGCTGGTTGATGCATGAGGATAGCTGATTTTTAAGAACACGATTATTTTTTTGAAGATAATTTTCTATTACTGTTGTTCTACTATGTCATTGTCTGAAGTAATCACCCAAATACCAGATCTTGTTTTAAAAAACTTCAAATATTAGCGGCTGCCAAAAAAGATTAATTATCAGCAAAAAAAAGATGAACTAGGTTTTTCTGTTATACTATTTTGGTCAATATTGCTGCTTGGTTAAAATTCATGTTATTTGTCAAAAGTTTTTTCTGGTATATAAGCAAACATTTCTTGAGAGATGTGACTTCTTGATTAACATTTATAGTTTTGCCCCAGTTGGATGAAGGCTTTTACCAAAGGCTGTACATTCAGAGTAGCTAGCTCCTTCATAATTAATTGCCTCCAGTTAGATAGTCAGTCGATTCCACTAAGGGTTGTGCATTCAGAATTGCCAGCTTTATGAGTAGCAAACTGTCTGAAACTCCCAAATTCTTCTTTATCACAACTCTTTGTGATAAAGAAGAATGAAAACAAACATCCAAGATAGATTAAGGCTCGATACAGGTTACTTTTAATTCTACACACAATAATGTAATTAGTATTACACTAATTCCTTTGTATGTAAATAGATAAATCTTTTATTCTGATCAGTATATCAATATACATCACCTCAGTAATGGGTAGATATGTTATTCATAAATAAAAAATGAGGAACTGCCCCATCATTTGTCTGGATGAATCATAGAAACCATGATACAACCTTAACATATTAAATAATATGATTAAATAAAGATCCTAAATATAAAAAAAATAAATGCAAAATAAATAACAATTCAGAAGTCATTAATGAAAATTATTCATGCCCATATTTATGAGATTGAATAAGTTGCAGAAAATAAGTATTTTTTAAAAATTAATTGACAGAGTAATGTTTTTTTCTATAAAAGAAAATCTTTATTTTAAATAAATGGCAATGTAGTAATCATAATAAGGTCCTTTCTGGTAAGCCAAAGTAATTTGTTTGTATATGAAAACAGTTTTGTTGTCTGGTTTGATAATACAATGAATAATGTTATTTTTTTAAGAATAATGAATTTTCTTTTTAGCAAAATTGCGTATTCATAAATATAAACACAGTTAAATTTATATTTTTAATTTTCTGAATATCAACCAGCACAATTCATACTTATAGGAACCAAACAATTTTCTGACACCCTGGTTTTGTATTTTGAATACTTGTTTTTACTTTTTGAGGGTGCTTTAATATTGCACTTCATATGAAATTGCACATAAGCATAATAAATAGTTAATAATGAATACAAGCTTAAGGTATTATTAAGGTGCTTCAAAGCCAAACAGTATGGTTTGAAATAAAGCCCTGAATATATTTTATTTTAATAAAATATATTTGGTATTTAGAATTTAAGTAATACTGATTTCAGATAGTTCTTTCTCAATGGACTGTAAACCTAATGCACATTCGTGTTTCATTACCAGCAAACATATCTTATTTAAAACAATAACGTTCTCGGATTACAACTGTGGATTTAATTATGGCTGTTGTTACTAAAAAAAAGACGTAAATGTATATTACAAACAAGTTTATATTTTCAAATTAAAGAATATATTTGAATTACAAGTAGTCGATCAACGGGAAGTAACAACTTCCTCAGTTCAGTGTAAATGAATTTTAATGTAAAATCAGTATACTGCTTCTCAAGAGTTTGAACTAAAAAAGAATATTACTGTTTATTTAACCTAAAAAAAAATTACAATTTTTCTTTTGGGGTAAAAAAATTACTCCGCGATTAATTTTTAAGTTATTTATCGCCAATCAAATAGGCTACTTCAGAATTATCGTAAAACAGTGCCGATTTTTTCATGAATGCTTGTTTGATTCGTATTTCACGTTAAATACATCAATTTAAAATAATATACGCTAATCGTCTGGTTCCTGATAAACTTAATTTAGATTATTGTTTTGTGTTTACTATTTATTTTAATATTTTAAGCGTCTAAATGTGTATAATGGTATCGTTGTTGCGATGCTGTTATTTAACGTCAATGAGATGCTTACGGCTACACGACGATATCTAGCGGTTAAATATAACACTACATCTAGCAAATACATTTACTTCCCTACTGACTAAATACAGCACTGAGTATTAAATTTTAATTTTTATTTAACCGCACATCTCAGAAATGATCGACCTGAGACTGTGTCGACCTGGACTACGCTTCACTTACACGCATATTAATCCTCTGAAGTAATACCTGACTGTGATTCCCGAAGGCTAAAAAAAACATCTATTTGAATGTGTACTTTAATCAAGAGAATAATTAAATGATCTAGTTAACACACTGTGCTTTGTTTAAAACCATGAAAAACATTTCCACTTTATCTGTTTCAATACTGCAAATAAAACTAAAATTATTTTAAGATTGCAAACTTTAAATGATAGCAATTAAATTAGTATGCAATTCAACTGGATCCACACTACACTTCTGTTTGACTATTTTTTTTTCTGTATGTAGAATACAGAAAAATGAATAATTAAAATTACAATATAATTAATAATAATATGAATAATTGTATACAATTTATTTTAACTACATAAGCTTACAATTACTACAATTTTTCTTACATAAGCTTTTAATGTTTACTACGAATGTGTAAGTTCAACTTGTAAACAGGAATACAATTTTAAATATTGTTTACTTTATACAAGACTTTAAATATTCTTATTCTTTATAAACTACATATGAGTAAGGAAAATTTGACGAATGAACAAATTATAACGATGCAATATCTGATGGTTTAAGTCTATCTTGTTCTATGGAAAAAAAATGTATGATCAGCTTATTTGTCATTAGCCAGGAGTATAACCAGACAAAATAACTGCTGGAAGAGCAGTTAATATCACTGATAATCACCTTGCAGCATATCTAGTTATGGGAATTTCTGCTTAAAATTATCTATATAAAATTTATAAATTTCTATGAAGCCTCATAAGACACTTATCATGAAGCTTATTATGCAGTCACTGTAAATGAAGCAAGTCCCAGGATTTTCCTCAGGTAGCCTCTCCACTACATCACTCGTAGAACATACTAGTTCTGCAGGTCTTACACCCTGAGGAAGGTCACATCTATACCTTTGGAACTGAAAATAGCAAAGAAGGGTTCAAGGAAAAGGAAATAAGTGTCTGATCAGAAATTATTATTACTTTCAGAAAACTACAACATGAGGCAAGCAATCTTACCAACAGGAAACTTCCTGCTCCTTCAGAAAAATTAGGTATTTATTTTACCAAGTAGGAACAGTACATTATTGACAAACAAAAAAAAGCTGCTTCTGTTTCAGAAATTAAAGAATTCAAAAGAATGTGTGCAGAGCCCCATATGGAAACAATCTAGCATGTAATAACTGTAAGGATATAAAAATATCCTGCTCATTGTATCCTGCTCAGTATAAATGGGATTCATTTAACAGAATTCAAGACCAAATGCTGAATACAATTAGATCTCCTGCCAGAAGCTACAAATTAAAAAAAAAGAAAATTTGAAAATGTTTTTCTACTCACCACTATTATAAATTTTACTGTTGGTGAAATCCTGATTTAAAATGTAACCTATATTTCAAAATGATTTCATTTTTGGGGTAATTAATGTTTTTGGTTTTTGGTTTTAGTGAGAGAGCTTAAGAATTTTTTCAGCTTAAACATACAAGATTCCCTATCTAGTGCTAGTCGTTTCATTTCAGTATACCGTCTACATCCTACATCCCTAACAATTAGTTTTACATATTCCAAACGTGGCCTACCTACACACTTTTTTCCTTCTACCTGACCTTCCAATATTAAAGCGACTATTCCAGGATGCCTTAGTAAGTGGCCTATAAGTCTGTCTCTTCTTTTAACTATATTTTTCCAAATGCTTCTTTCTTCATCTATTTGCCGCAATACCTCTTCATTTGTCACTTTATCCACCCATTTGATTTTTAACATTTTCCTATACCACCACATTTCAAAAGCTTCTAATCTTTTCTTTTCAGATACTCCGATTGTCCAAGTTTCACTTCCATATAAAGCGACACTCCAAACATACACTTTCAAAAATCTTTTCCTGACATTTAAATTAATTTTTGATGTAACCAAATAATATTTCTTACTGAAGGCTCGTTTAGCTTGTGCTATTAGGCATTTTATATCGCTCCTGCTTCGTCCATCTTTAGTAATACTACTTCCCAAATAACAAAATTCTTCTACCTCCATAATCTTTTCTCCTCCTGTTTTCACATTCAGTGGTCCATCTTTGTTATTTCTACTACATTTCATTACTTTTGTTTTGTTCTTGTTTATTTTCATTCCCCTTTTTCATAAATATTACACACCAGTTTGTATAATCTATCAATCGCTTCCTCACCTGCACTGTGCAGTAATTCTACAGGTATTCCGTCTATTCCAGGAGCCTTTCTGCCATTTAAATCTTTTAATGCTCTCTTAAATTCAGATCTCAGTATTGTTTCTCCCATTTCATCCTCCTCAACTTCCTCTTCTTCCTCTATAACACCATTTTCTAATTCATTTCCTCGATATAACTCTTCAATAAATTCCACCCATCTATCGACTTTACCTTTCGTATTATATATTGGTGTACCATCTTTGTTTAACACATTATTAGATTTTAATTTATGTACCCCAAAATTTTCCTTAACTTTCCTGTATGCTCCGTCTATTTTACCAATGTTCATTTCTCTTTCCACTTCTGAACACTTTTCTTTAATCCACTCTTCTTTCGCCAGTTTGCACTTCCTGTTTATAGCATTTCTTAATTGCCGATAGTTCCTTTTACTTTCTTCATCACGTTCATCCATCAGCTGCAATATATCGTCTGAAACCCAAGGTTTTCTACCAGTTCTCTTTATTCTGCCTAAGTTTGCATCTGCTGATTGAAGAATTTCCTTTTTAACATTCTCCCATTCTTCTTCTACATTTTCTACCTTATCTTTTTTACTCAAGACTTCTTGCGATGTCCTCCTCAAAAATCTTCTTTACCTCCTCTTCCTCAAGCTTCTCTAAATTCCACCGATTCATCTGACACCTTTTCTTCAGGTTTTTAAACCCCAATCTACATTTCATTATCACCAAACTATGGTCGCTATCAATGTCTGGTCCAGGGTAAGTTTTGCAGTCAACGAGTTGATTTCTTAATCTTTGCTTAACCATGATATAATCTATCTGATACCTTGCAGTATCGCCTGGCTTTTTCCAAGTGTATATTCTTCTATTATGATTTTTAAATTGGGTGTTGGCAATTACTAAATTATACTTCGTGCAAAACTCTATAAGTCGGTCCCCTCTTTCATTCCTTTTGCCCAGCCCGTATTCACTCACTATATTTCCTTCCTTGCCTTTTCCAATGCTTGCATTCCAATCTCCAACTATTATTAAATTTTCATCTCCTTTTACGTGTTTAATTGCTTCATCAATCTCTTCGTATATCCACTCTACCTCATCATCATCATGGGCGCTTGTAGGCATATAGACGTTAACAATCGTTGTCGGTTTAGGTTTTGATTTTATCCTTATTACAATGATTCTATCGCTATGCGTCTTGAAATACTCCACTCTCCTCCCTATCTTCTTGTTCATCACGGAAACCTACTCCTGCCTGCCCATTATTTGACGCTGAATTAATTACTCTAAAATCACCTGACCAAAAGTCATTCACCATATCAGGTTATATAACATATTCATACACCATCTGTTTATTTAAACATGTTTTTTTTGTCAAATTAAGAAGATCAGCATATTTCATAATGCTTAAGAATATTGAATGATTAAATGCTGTGTGAAGTTTCATTCTTTATTTATAAAGTAATATTACTCAAGTATATTACTTTATAATACATTTAGTATTTTTTAAATGGCACACATTCAATTTGTTAAATTGGGATTAAGTAATGACATGTGACCTGATTCTAAATATTCCTGAATGAAAGCAGAGTAGTCCTTTTTAAGGTTGACATTGTTGATTAGTTTTCTTTCTAAAGATAAAAATCTGTTTTTAGCATTAACAAATGAATCACCTAGTTGAATGCTATTATCTTTGCATGGTTAATGAGATGACAAATTTGCCTTGACTATTTCAAGTAGTGTTGGATTGAAAATGATTCAATAACTAGAATTTTATATGTGGAGGGTCATATGGTTCTTAGACTGCTCCCTGTATCACCCAGATTTAAATCCAATAGAACTAATTTAGGAAATAATAAAAGAGTGGGTGGTATATAAAGACTTAAGCTTTAAAGCAGCACATGTTACTGCCCACAAAAAGTTTCTTTATTGATGCTAGTGTGTGGTTAAAATGTTGTGAGAAGTTACTGAAATTGAAAATGACTACTGGCATAAAGAATGTGCCATGGATATTGAAGTTGATAAACTGATCATCAACCTAAATGGTGAAACTTGTACTAATGAAACAGCAAGCAATACTGAAGATGAGGTTCCATCGGAGATACAATCTGGAGTTGAAGTGGATCATCAAATTTTAATACAAATTATTTAACCAGAATGGGTAACTTTAATATCACACAAATTTTACAAGAATTTTTCATGGTCTATTCTTCCTCAGGTATAATTTAATACCGCTTTTAACTTTTTGATTACCTGTAGCAGAAAGGAAACATTTTACTTTATAAGCAAAAAGTTCTTATCAGCAACAGCCTGCTAATAAAGTAGCCAATAGAGCTAGTTAATAAACTATTAAATTTATTGTACATGCACAGTTAATATATTATTGTTCATATACAGCTAAATTTATTGTTTTAAGCAACTGATATTGTTAATACACCTCCTGTAACCTAGTATCAGATTTTATCTAAATTTTTACCTTTAATTTTGTTATATTCAAACCAACAAACATGTTTTAACTGTTGATTTTATACAACATGAAAAATTGTTATTTTTTATTATTACCTAAAAATCAATTTAATATAAAATCAACTTTCTCAAGATTTTAAGTGTAATGTAAATAATTAAAAACCAATAAGAGTTGTTTATTGTTAAACTAATATTCATTCATATCAATTTAATTTGCCGCGGGGTAAAGGAGTAGTCCTTTACCATAAGAACTATTAAATTCAGGACAGTAATAATTTTTACTTGTTTAAATGTTTTCTGTTATTGCAATAGTCATATTTCTTTCAGGAACTCCTTTAATAGGACCTATCATTGAGGTTATCTGTGGAGCTAAGAGCTAGTCCTTGTCAATAATGTATAATACTGTGGTCAGATGGGAATTAATTGTTCATTTAATTCCTAGACAAAACCAATCTGTACACTTTCTGTAGATTTTTGACTATCATCCTCTGATTGGGTTGCTGCGTGATGACAGGTTTCATTGTGGTCTGAGTTCAAGCCCAAAAGTGTACTTGTTCTTCAAATCTATATATATATATATATATAAAACTGATGCAGGATCCTGCAAAAGTCAACTTTTGGAACTAGTTTTTTAGGTTCTGCTACTGTGCTTGGTGGTTATTTTTTTGTTTTTATTTAAGGTTATTTGACACATGTTAGGTAACATATTTTAGGTTAACATACACATGTATGCATGAATATATAATACATGAATTATTAAAATTTTTTACAAGTTCAAACAAAGAGAATGAATGATTTTTAGTAAGGAAATTGTGCTTATATTCATGTAAAATTAATGTTGAAAAGACAACAACCCAGCCCAGTTCTCTTTTCCCCCTGAACATTTTATCATATTTAATTTATGGTAAAATTTCCATTGTTTAGTTGTTTTACAACAATGGTTTGGTGAACTAAATGTGTTTTTATGAATCTTACAGTACTAGCACAATCTTATGATAAATAATCAATAAACAAATATTATTAATAATGCCCTTATAAGCTGTTATATGTTTTTATACTTTATGTATAGTAACTTTATAAACTATGAAACAGCTAATAAAGGGGAGTTACCAAATCAGTATTCGGACAGTAATAATTGTGCAGTAGTGGACATACTGCATCTGACATTTTAAAATTCAAAATTGTATTAGGTTTTATTTATTGTGATCAATCTTTATTTCTGTAAAAAAATATTACTTAAATCTTGTATATTGTTAAATTTTTTCTCCTCATAAAAACTGAATTTATCAAATAAACATGAAAAAGTTTATAAAAATACCTCTTTAGGTAACATCTCCAAGGAGCATCTCATAAATTCAGTCTTTTACATTGTGATGTTTTATTTACTTCTTCCATATTCAACAGATCTAAAATGACTTAATTTTTGTCTTATAAAAGTGTGCAGTTTCATTTGTTTCAATTTTCAATTGACTGCTTATATATGTTAGGAAAAAATCAACTGTGCAACTGTAGATATTAGTCTGAAAAATACCTTTTTCAGCACATTTATTTATTTTATCTTTTCTAAATTCCCTTGAATTAATTTTTTGGTATTTTTTCTTACACCCTGATTGTTTCTTTCAGATTAAATCATTGTTCTGAAACTTGAGATTAAATATCAATTTAATTGATAGGTTAAATATATAATTTTAAAGATTTTTTTTCAGAAGGATAATTCATTGACATGAAGAAGGAGGCATTTTGGTAAACTGATGGAAATGATAATCCCTGCTAACCATGTCAGGACTGACTGTACATGCAATTTTAAAAAAGGAAGTTAATATAATTAATTAACCAGTTAAATTGTGGATATTGATTTCAACAAGAAATTTTACTGATCAGATTATTTTTAAATTTTTACAGTTGTTTAATAATAAATGTGTATTGATAATTGTTTTTTGAGGATATATATTTAGTTGTAATATTAGTTTTTGTAAAGAAATAGATTACAATAAATTGATTTATAATTTTAACAATTATCTATGTATCTATATGTAACATTCACATTTAACATCACTCTACTTATAATTTTATATATATAAATTACATTTTCCAGTTAAATTATACTGTTTGTCTACATTTGAGCTTTCTGAAAGACATTATTCTTAGTATGTATAAAAATATATTACATGCAGCTCAGTTAATACTTTTATTTTAATTTTACTCTAAGGTGAGCTACTTGGAAGGACTTCTGCCTCATTGATTAAGGATTGTGTATTTTAGCAAATCATCCTAATTAAAATTTAAACTCTACAATTGAGGAGCCTTGAGGTGACATTCTGAAAGTTTATAAAGATCATATTTCAGTTTCATTTTTAAAAATTAGGCAGAGCTAAGTATTTTTAATTGATTTCAAAAGGTTAGCTAACTCAGCTTCCTTTTTGCAACTCAGGCTAATGCCAAATTATAGTTACTTATGAGAGATGAATTTTATTGCATAAAAACTGCCTAACTTGACAAGAGTTGCAGATCCAGGACTTTCTGGATATAAGGCAGACACTACCAACCCATTTGTGCCTATAATGCTCAAATGCGGGATCATTGTTGATCTTTCCTTTCATAATCTTCTTTCTTTCAGCCAACCAAACATGTGGAAATCACATAATGATAAGTCTGGACTGTACAGTGGGTGTTCAATGGATTCGTGAGTCTGAGTTGACGTATGCAGCCATACATTGTTGTGGAGGAGGACATGTGAACTGATTGCTTATGTTGTTTGTTGGCAGTAAGCACAGCCTTGGTCATATAACTGGGAGTAGTATACCACATTTACTGTCCTTTGTTTGTGCAAGAAATTAATCAACAGCACACCTTTTGAGCACCAAAACACAGTTGTCAGCTGGAGTGTTTACTCCAGCTGACAAGTGTTTCTTTGTCTTCATCAGTGCCTTCTCACCACTTTCCACCAACCCCGTACTCCTTCTCTTGCTTTCCAGGTTGTAGCAGTGGACATATGTTTTGTTTCAGGTCATAATATGGCCTAAAAAAATTCCTCTCCTGCTTTAATTGTGGAGAAGAGGAGCACCATGTTGTTGAGTGTGTTAAAAAACCAAGGTGTTTAACATGCAAAAAGGAAGGACAGCATACTGGAGTTACTTTATGCCCACAGGGAGTTGAAATGCAAAAGAAAACCATGACTTAGAGGAATGGGGGATCAACAACCTTTCAATGAAGCTGATTCAATTGAATCTGAACCATGCGGCTTTGGCACAGGAAATTTTGGTGCATAGTGTTTCAGAGATGGGTGCTGATATAGCACTCATCTCAGAGCCTTATCGACCCCACTCTCAAACAGGCTGGATAGTATCGTTGGATGGAACTTCTGCTATTTGGGTATGTACACCTTTATTGACAAGAAACTCTGTGTGAACGTATGTTTGCAAGAACGAAGATCGGCGACACCTATTTCTACACCGTATATATGTCGACGAACATAAGCATGGACAGATATAAGGAGGCTCTGGCAATCGTTACTGAGAATTTAACTGTGCATCGCCCGGCATTAATTGCAGGTGATTTTAATGCATGGTCTGCATCGTGGGGCTCTGCCTGCACTGATGCGCGAGGTAGACAGCTTCTTGAGGTGGCAGCAATTTCCTGATGTCTTAACACTGGAAATGAATTTACTTACCGTAGGCATATATGGGTCTATAGTGGACATCACCTTTGCCACCCCCGCCCTTGCGGCTAAAATTCGAGACTGGTGAGTATGGGAAGGTTATACAGGAAGCAATCACCAGGCTGTCGTTATGACGATTGACGATGGTAGACATCATGTGATAGGGCGACCCCTGACTCAAGGATGGAGTGTGAAGGGAATGGACCCCCAGTTATTCGTGGAGGCTCTTGATTTGAGGAAGGTTACCGAGATTACAGTGGCAGAAGGAAAGTTTCAATTATTAGTAGATGAATTGATGAGGGAGACTATCCCTTCACTTTCAGGGAAGGGATAATCTCCTTCCCTGAAAGTGTTACAGGGCTGGTCATCCACCTATTTATTGGTGGAATGAGGAGATCTCATGAAAACGCATTCAATGCCTAAGGGCCAGACGGGAAATTCAGCGAACTTATTTCCACTCAGCTAGGGAACATTGTAAGGTACTTTACAAACAGAGAAGGTGGGAGCTACAGAAGCTCATAAGGAAATCCAAGAAGGCTTGCTGGTGCAAACATCCATGGGGAAGACCATACAAGAATACTGTTAAGTATTCTGTGAAACCTACAGTACCCACTGTTATGGTTGTGGAGACAGCCCAGCACATCATTGATGGATTATTTCCGCATGGAGATGGGGTTCTGGTGACTACCTCAGGTGAGATACTGGATCTACCAATGTTCACGAAGGAAGAATTGATCTTGGTGATGGAGCGCGTTCCTTGTGACTAGGCCCTTGGTCCTGATGCGTTACCAAACATTGTGATTATATTGGCAATCTGAGCTAATATAGATGTATTTCTCAATGTTTATAATACCTGTCTGAGAGAGGGGATATTTCCCACAGCGTGGAAGGTACAGCGTCTTGTATTGGTGCTGAAACCTGGACATGATCTGGCGCTTCCATCGTATAATCATTCACTAGCAATGATTATTACATTGGGGAAATTCATAGAGCGTATGCTCCAGCAAAGGCTGGTTCGTGCAGTGTAGGATACAGATGGCTTCTAGGGATGACAATATGGTTTTATGGACAATATGGTTAAGCTGGTAGGTTTGCACTTGATGCGGTGGAGGAGCCGTGCCTATCACTGATAGGCACGGCTCGGATGTACCTTGCAGAGCGTAAAGTGTGTGTTGGTGAAGTTGGACGTAAGAAACGCATTCATCAATTGCCACTGCGAATGCTCTCCAGAATCTGCAGGCTCCTGCATATCTGTTAAAATTATTATTATCTTACTTAAGAGACAGACAATTGACGTATATGGCAGGATTGTTAGGACCATTGATCAGGGTGTGCCGCAGGGGTCAGACCGACCTTATGGAATATGGTATATGATGGAGTCCTTCGAATTTCACTTCCGGAGGACATTGCTGTGGTCGGCTATGCGGATGACATAGTACTCGCAGTCAGGGCTACTACAAAGAGAGAGATTGTGATTAAAATTCAGGCTTGGTATAATAGGATCAGCACTTAGATGGCTGGTGTTTGCCTTGAGATGGCCCCTGAAAAGACAGAGATTGTACTTATCACCCCTAAGAAAAGACGTCAACACTGTCGTTGAAACTGGCGGGAAGGAAGGCTGATTCCAGAATGGCCATTAAATACCTTGGCATTTGGACTGATGCCAGATTGAGGTTCAGAATCCATGTTATGAAAAGTTGTGAGAGCAGAGAGGACGATCCATGCGGTTGCCATCTTACTTCCAACACTAGGGGGCCTGGAGAACTCAGGAGGAGGTTATTAACAAGTGTGGTGTATTTTTCCCTCTTATATGAGGAAGATATCTGGGCAGATGTTCTGAGGTATAAAAGGTATATGGGAATACTTGCTGCGCTGCATAGGGGATGCTGCCTCCAGATTTTGGCAACTTATCATACAACTTCAAGAGAGGCTGCAGAGCCAATTGACCGGCTAATTGCTCAGAGAAGGAAGCGTAGAGAATTAAGGATGCTTCCTTCTTCAGAGAAGAAGAGATTGATTGTGGCCAATTTATAACAGCTGATAGAATACTTGGCAAGAACAGTGGGATGCGGGTGAGAAAGGTCGGTGGACTTACCATCTGATTGGGAATGTAAGTAGTTGGTGCAGTAGGACTCACAAATCAATTGATTATAGTCTTATGCAATTCCTGGCTGGGCATGGTGGTTACAGATTATCTGTTTAGGTTTGCTCTTGACCATTCAGACCGCTGTCTGGCCTGTGATGTAGAGGAAACTCCGTACCATGTCTTTATCTTTTGTATGACATTCCAAGATGCATGGAGGTGCATGCTGGATGGCCTGGGTCGGGTGGACATGTTCAGACCTGAGGATTTTCAGCAGATAATGCTTCAGGGTGTGAAGCAGTGGACTATTATTGCAAATTAAATAAAAAAGTTTTAGAAGAACTCAGTAAAAACAGAAAAAATTCTGAGGTGGTGAGCATTGGCACAGCCTGCAAGGGAATGAGGCGTCGAAGAATGCTGGGTTGGACAGGTCTGTGCTTGAGTGCGTTGGGGGCCCTCTCGAAGATGCGGGGGTGGTTGCTTTGGTGTAGTGAAGCCATCGACACTCCACTCCCAGTGCCTGAGGGTGTTGCTCGCATTTTTAATGATTATGGCTGACGGTTGCGTGGGCTTGGGTAAGTGAAAGTGGTAAGGGAGTTGTGTGTATGAGTTGTGGCTTGATTGTATGAATGTATAAATGTGTGTGGTTCATCTTAGTACCTGTTAGGTGTTCTATTTTTCTGAATGTTTTTTCACTTTAGGTATTCTTGTAATGGTTTGGTATGGATGATATTTGCTGGTGGAGACCGAATGTGTGTGTGGGCGCACTTACCCCACTCCTGAAGTAATGCTTTTTCCTGGAGGTGGCGACCCCACCTCCTGGAGGTGGGGTCGCCAGGTGGGGTGGAGGTTTAGTCAGTAGTATACAGGAATACATATGCTTTTCTGTAACAGCTTGCAGAACCTGTTAGCGAGTCTGACACTGCTTTGGCGCTCGTAAATGGGGTTCTTCCACCTCAAAACTTCAGAAAGGTTTGTGCACGTTGGGTGCCACACATTTTAAGGGAACATCACAAAAAATCCGAATGGGATCTGTTTTGGAATTTTTGATGCGGTATATAGAAAAAGGTAATGAGTTTTTTCATTCAATTGTTACTGGTGATGAAACATGGATTTTGTATTACACGCCAGAGAGAAAATGGCAGTGAAGTGAATGGCGTCATCCTCAATCACCAACCAGACAAACAAAGCTCAACCCACAGCCATTTGGACGCAAACTGATGGCCAGAATCTTTTGGGATTGGTTTGGTATACTGCTGATTGATTTCATACCACATGAAATGACCATAAATGCACAAGCCTACTGTGAAACTCTTACATTACTTACCACCACATCTGCTATGTGGGCAATGGACAGACGGCGTCGTCGTGCTGAACGATAATGCATGTCCACATATTGCAGGGCCGACATATGATTTGTTGAGAACATTTTGATGGGAAATTTATGATCACCCACCATACAGTCTGAACTTAGCACCTTCTGATTACCATTTGTTTGAGAAATTGAAAGAATTTTTGAGTAGTAAGCGATTCGCGGGTGACAATGAATTTAAAAATGGTGTTAATCAATGGCTAAATGGACTGGCAGATACGACGAGGTTATATTGAAGCTGGTACATCACTACAATGAACTTCTTAATTCTTGTGTTATAAGGTATGTAATTAATAAGAGAAATAAAAAATATTTATAGTTTTCAGTGTAAATGGTTTTACAATGAAGCAGTCTTTACTTTAGAGATAACCTCTCATATTTATATTTTCATCTATAAACATAATTTTTTTTTAACGACACTACCTTAAATTACTAATTGTAAATTGTACTCATAAATACAGTATTAAGCAGAAGACATTATTATTTACCATTCAGTATTTAAGCCACAAGCAGTCATTGAAAAAGTGAGAATCTTTGGTATTTACATAATTAATGACTGATGGAAATATTAATTCTTTCTAAGTAAAAGCATGCATTTATTAAAGTTTTCTATTACTTAAATTCTGTGCTCTTTTTTTATTACAAGATCATGTAAATGTAAACCAGAATTTTGGCATGCTTATGTGTGGAGAGGAGCAACCAGCCATGACCGTACAATTAGGAGTTACAATCATCCACTGTGCAATGAATTGTAATCAAATTTCTCACCAACAAAGTGTCAAAATCCTCTGAAATTTTGACTCTACTCAAAGTACATTTCGGAGATGCTACCCTGTTGAAAATTAAGTGGTTGATTGGGCTAAAAAAATTCAAAGTGGATGTGATGCATTATGCATTATGAGAACAAAAGTCATGAATATCATTCATAGACCAGTGTCATTGATGACAACATTCAGGCCCTTCCACCGATCAAGGGCACCGATCAAGGCCAAGAAAAAATGTAAACCTTATACAATAGGCAAATAGATAAGCATAAAAAATAATTTTTTTCTTTGTCAAAAATTCATTTAATTAAGATAGAATTTGTGCTGGAGTCTAAAATGAGTTGAGACAGGTTAAACAGAGATTGTAAAGTCATTTTAAAAACAAACAATTTTCTATTTATATTACAAAAAAAAGTATTGTGTACAGATAATACTTCAACCTTAAAAATAAATTCTACTGACAACATATTAATCCTGATTATAGGGACAGCACTATACTGACTTACCATTTTCTACTTTAACAAGCCAGCTGGTTTTCAAAATTAACCTTCAACTTATTATTAGCTTCAACAAATTCTATAAGTAGTCTACGTTGACCCTATTTTAGTATTTCATTTTCACTCTTTAAATGGAATAACAAAAAAAGATAAATACCACATACAGATCAGAAAATCATTGGCTATATAATAATTTTCTTTTTTTATACACCATTTTGTGGTTCTATACAATCATCTGAAAATTTGACTGACATTTACAAAAGCAGAGTGCTGAAATGAATTTCAACTGCCCTCTGATAACAAAATCTCTCAATGAAAAGAACAATTTTACTACTCAGATGATAAGAAATGCCTGAAAGAAAATGTCTTAAAATAAAATGTTCTCAAAAGAAATGCATTAGAAAAATGTATTTCTGTTGAGAACAGAGATTATACATATTGAGTGCATGTCAGAAATCATAGAATGTGTAATTTTTTTATTGTTTACTAAATGATTAAATTACAGCTGATAAGAATATGAGGGGGGGTTAGCTATATAATATATCTAATATATGTTAGTTATGTTATATCTAACATATGGGCATATTAAGGAAAAATTACAGGAATAAAAAAAAGAAGTGCTACTTTGGTTTTTATCAGTCTGACCATAGAAAATTACTTAATATTTTACTCAATATTTTACTTAATATTGTCAAGAAATATAAAATACCTGATAATTTAAAAAGTGGTGCAAATTATTATTTATTTAATGAATTTAATATATTTTTATTGCAAAAACTTTTCTAGAAATAGTATTACCAGTGCACAATAAAATGCACTTGTGAAATATAATATACAATATAAACATGGTTTTTAGTAAATATAAAAAGCAATGTTTTTTAATCTTCACCAAAAAATGGCTTCTGCAAAATTTCACAATTTGCATATATTTTTACAATTTCTATTACTTCTCTGGTAAATTTACAACTAATGGTGAGTGATACTTCTAATTTGATTTAAACAGTGTACAAGAATCTTATTTTAATTATGCACTTAGGGAATAAAATAAAAAATGGGAATTTTACTTATATTGTGTTCAGTAACTCCACCTGAATACAGAGTATAAAAAAACAATGAGCATTGTTTTGGAAAACAAGGACCGATACGCTTAGATATTTATACAAAAATAGTAAAAAAATGTGCACAGATATATCCACAACTCTACAGCCAGTACTACAAACAGAATGCTAAAAAAATAACTGAATTCATGACTTGCAATAGATTATTACTGTAAATAGAAAACTACTTCAGGGCTATTACCAAAATTTTGTTATATAAATTACTGACTGTTTCTTGAAGAAATCACTGGTTACACTGGTACCTTTGAAATTACATACATGTAAATTCAAAAAAAAAAGAAATTGATTTCATTCATTTCATTCTGAAAAAACCTTTTTATTGGACCCTGTAATAAGTAGTCAGGGTGGTAAAATAGAGTAAAAATTTTCATTTAGAAATTATAATAATAATTTCTTTACAGCTATTGTGCGATTCTAGAAAAATGTACTCTTTTTCAATCAAGTTCCTCAATTATATTTTCATCTGATAATATCTGAGCACTTAGTGTACAATTATGACAAGTACTACAAGTACAATTATGACAATTTACATTTATAATCAGTAATTTCTTCCTCTAATTCTGAAAATTTCTAGTTACTAGCAGACAACTCAGAATTTAGCTTGCATGTTTTGTGTTTATAGAAAATTTTTATCGTTGTGTTATAAGAGATTGATTTGAAGCCTGCAAGTTTTTCAGTTCAAGAACTTTTAGACTGTTTTTAAATTTTTTAAAACTGCTTTTCAACCTGCAACAAAAATGAGTATATAACAAATTTATAGCAATCATTAAATCATAAATTATTTAAAATTGATGCATGAGATATGTTTAGAAAGTAAGGTAACATGTCTGTTGCTCTGAGGAAAGTTACACCAGAATGATGTTTTAAAATGAACTCTGTAATTCCTGATCCCCCAAATGTGAAGTACAAGTTCTCCCCGATATCTTGCTATCACTAAAAATTAAAAGCCTGCCAACATCCATTGCATAAATGTTTCAATTTACAGCAATTTGATGTCACATGATACAGAAACCAAGTGGTGTAGGAAATTTGAACATGGTAGAACAGACATTCACTATGAACGTAAGTGCGGAAGACTGTTTATTACAACTGATGAGTTTGTTGATAAACTAGAATGAACTGATTCGTGAAGATTGCTGGTTCTACTATAGACCAATTTTTTGAACTTCTTAAACCAATTAGTCAGTCAAACTGTGACTAATTGTTTGAATTTTTGAAAACTGCGCATTCAAAGTGTACCATACCTGTTAACAGAACAAAAAATAAACTGGTGGAAAATGCTTTTCAACTGACCAAGAAGTAAAAATTGATATGCCGGCTGACCAAATGCCTGGAACTGAATGACAGATATATAGAAAAATAATTTTATAAACACATTTGTATAATATTTCATAAGTTTCATTAACAAATAAGCAGTTTTTGATTTTTTTTAAATGTTGTAACCTTACTTTCAGAACATACCTCATAACAATTCCAGAAAATTGCTGGGATAAAGGCCTGAATTAATTTTATTGTAGATCAACAACTATTCCATTCTTATTTGTAAAATAGCGATTTATATGTGTTTAACAGTCTTGCTGCAAAATAATACTCTCTGGATAGAATGTGAAACCCAATTGTTAATATATCCCTACATTTGTTCCAACATTTTTGGTCAAGTAACTTCCTTGTTAAATCCACAATCAATCACCTGATCAGTTCACTGCTGCAGTTAAGGTACTTCTTAATGGGTGGGCACACTCCATTTTCATATTTTTCTGCTGGTATTTTATTATCACTTTTGTTATTAATAAGTTTATATAACTAGTATATTTAAAGTTAATTAAAAAAAGGATAGCGAGCAAAGCGAGCATTAGGTTATGTTGATTTCAGTTTTTGACTTGTTATGTTACCTAATCTAATTCTTGTTAACCTTTTCTAATTGATATTAAATACATAAATTACATAGTAATATCAAAAGTGAAATTTAAACTAAATACAATAATTATATAACACTAATTCAGCACAGAAGTAATTAATGTAATAAATAGAAATTAAAAAAATCAAGTGCCCCTGTTAATAAAGAAGTACCAAATTAAATAATGAAACTACATCTCTAGTGCTTTCTGCACCGCTCAATATCACATTCATAATACTATCAAAAATAGCAACATCTTAAAAGCATATTAACAAAAATAGCAAAACTTGATATTTTTGTTGAACATCTAGCTCAATTTTCAGTGCTTCAGAAATCCACTTTATTCCTTAGCAATTTTCTTTGAAAGATGCTTCAATAATCCATCTTTCTATTCAAAATGGAATAAACAATAAACAATCACAAAATGTTAGTTATAATAATATAAAACACGTTTAGTAATAAAATATTAATTTTTTTCAATTTAAAAAAAACAACTAAGTAATAAGACATCAACTATAATTATTAAAAAGTAGATTTCAACATACAGGAATCGATTACTTTTCCCTCATAACTAGATATATGGTTCATTCATCTTCAAATGTAATCTTGGAAATAACTGATCAATGAAAATTTTGTTTTCATTGATCTCAGCCGACAAAATTTTGGCTAAGACCTAAGGAACAAATTTCCAGAAATGCAGTTCAGAAGTTTTAAACTGACAACAAATTTTTTATGCTGTTTTACTGTATTAATTAATCAAATCAGTCTTTCCTTCAAATGCTTCACAGTTACAACTATCAAAGTTATTTTTGAATTTCTATTTGGCTACAAACATTTAATTTTTTACATTGTTTAGTAATCATATTTCTGTAAGCTTAAAATCTGAACAATCATGCATAGATATAAAAAAAAAATTATAAGCAAAAAGTTCTGAATTATTTGAGATTTTGATGAAAATTAACAATTGCAATTTTTAATTTTAATGTCTGCATGCATATACACATTTTATTACTGATTTTGCAGGCCATGAAAATTTTTCAGATTTCAGGAAAGCAGCTTATGAAATAGATTAAAGGTCTTCATTGAATGAAGAACAGGGAAAAATTGCAAAACACTGAAAATGTTACTTAGTGTTTCCTTTGAGACCAACATTTTGAAAACTTCTTGACTTTTAGGATTAGAAAAGATGGAAATTCTAATAATAATTTCTAATTATTTTTTTTATAAAACATAAAACACACATATACAAACATGATCTGACATTTGATATATTTTTCTTATTCCGTTAGAATGATACTAACTTCATAACATTTTTGACAGCCTATCATTACATTCTACAGTTTATATATTTTTACAATATATTGTAGTGTAAAAAAATTATATTTTTCAAAGTTTTTTTTTACAAATATTCTCCTGTTGATCATCTAATAAACTTAAAACTATTATGCTATCAAACTAAGTGTTAAAATTCATTTGACAACATATGCCTTTATTTTTTGTTACTTTAGTTATAGTATATCAGAGCTAACATTTGATAAAATACAAAAAATAAGTCTTTCAATAAAGAGTTTCTTTTAATTAAGACTTGTGAAATCATTTGAATTGCTGGATTTGATGTAAAACAAAGAAACATTATTTTATTATAATTTCATAAAATGAATAAGACAACTTCCTACTCTGTCTTTATGTGCAGTAAATGTAGCTGGCCCACAATATTCAGTTTCTGAAGGTAAAAGAATTATTTTAGTTTTATCAATTAACACCTAACACAAGGAAAAGAACTCAAAATCTGACAAACTCAAAGGATTTGAGAAAAGAGAATAGAAAGTGGAGAAAAGGTTATACTACTTCTTTAGAAAGCAAATTTTACAGTAAACACTAATTTCAAAGACTGTTCCAAATGATATTGAAAATGCAGTTCTAATTTTAATAAAACTAAGAAAACTATTGAAAAGTTTTGGATACAGGACATATAAATAAGCAAAGGCAGTAACACTTGGCACCACTCATTAAAGAAGTTTCCAACGAAAGAATCCTGGCTAAGATATATGCAAGATATCTGGGAAATCTCAAAGGAAAGTCTGAAACAAAAGGAGGTTCAGGTAATTCAGATTCATAACTGTGGTATGAATAATTCAAAGCAATATCTGATGGGTAAACTTAGGCCACTCCTCCACTGGACAAAAATATCAATGTCATGTGACAATGTCATGCAACTACAGCCGATTTTTGTTTCTCATACAATTATGAGAAACTGGGGTTGTTCTTTATAGGCTAGTTTGCACCACTGTTAGTTGATGAAAACTAGCCTGTACATACATACTGACGCACTGTCAGTTGTACAAAGCTTTTATAGTATTTATAGTATCTGCATCTATAGTTATTAAAACTTTTTAATGAAAAGTATGGTATTAATTTCAATCACATGGAAAGAGTGATGGGTAAAAATGAGTTTTCTTTATGTTTTTGAGGTATGAGGAATATAAAAATACCATTCAGTTAAATTGAGTTTCCTTATATATTTATAGGCCTATGTATACAATTTTGAGGCTCAAAAATCTCCAAAACAACTGCAATTTCAGTTGAAATTTAGATATGTGTAGTAGCATATTTAAAGTTGTACATGCGAAAATTTGATTTAGATTAATTGAGTGAGTTATGCTCAATTTAATGTTAAAAAAATTTGAGCAGGGCTAGTTAGAAGCGTGGTTGTTATAATGTTGCAAGGTGGAATGTGGAAACATAGATTGTTTCTACAATTATACAGCACACAAGTGACAATTGGATTTTGCCTTACTAGTGTCCTACTGGCATGCTGGTCACTTTAGCTGAAGTTCAGCTGATTTGAAAATGGTTATACTGCTATTCACCTCCTTCCAACCTTCATAGCATCATTTTTTTACAGTCTGTTTAATTTCAAACATTATTTCGATTTATGTATCACCAACTACTTAGCACACATTTATGTAAACAACACTGCTCTATGCATTACTACATCGTTGTACATAAAATAAAAAACACACAAAATTTCAGCTAGGCAACCAATTTTTTCAAGTTGTAACCAGTTATATCAGGTTACAAAAAAGAACTTAAGTGCACTAGGTATTAACGGTATGCTCTACACAAAGTCTTATTGCTCACATTCAAATACTTTCTGAGAATAACATGGTCAGATACTTTTTTAACATACCTCATACATATAAATAATAAAAAAGTAAATTCCATGAAGCACAAGTTAATGAGATAGTACCATTATCAGCTCTTTATGTGATTTTGTGAAATTGACTAAGCACCACCATCCAGGCCAGGCTTGAATTGAAACCCAGAACTTTCTCAAGGATGGCAGAGATGCTTCTGCTTTACAATGGGGCTCATGAGTGTGTGTTAAAACAAAGATATTATCAAAATAATTACGCATACACTGGATCCCAATGGCAAAATTTATAACAAAAAAGTAATTGAATACATCCCTTTAAGAATTTTTATCTTGAATACATCCCTTTAAGAAGATAAAAATTATAGAGGATGACAAAGATTAGAATTTATAAAATGTACAAGCATGAATTCAGGAAGAGGTGGAAGATTAACTCAAAATAGAAAAGATTAGAGCATAACATCAAATCAGTCAAATAACTAAGGGGGTAAAAGCGCAAGTTATGAAAAATCATGAAATTTCCTAACTGTAGGAAAATTTTTATTGGTACTGTAGTCTACAAACACAAACTACAGAATTACTATTTTTAGGCATAAGTCACTTCATACATATACATGAACAAACAGATTTACAAATAAGAAAACTTCATGTGTAACCCATGTATGTAGTACAATTTATGAAAGATGTGAAAAAGTTCCAGAGGTATATTATATTTTTCATGAGAATCTCCATTTAACTATTAAGTCTTAAAAATGGGGTTTTGTTTTATTTCTTTGTTAACAACTGTAATAAATAATATTTATGGAAAAGATACATACAAGATACATACATAATTAAAAAAATACAAACAAGTTTATAAGTTAATGTTTAGAATTACCTAGAGCGAAGAATTTCTCATTCAGTTCAGAAATGACTGATTAGAAGTATGTAATTTTTTTTAAATCACAAATTTCTAGGTTTAAATTTTTAATGATTAATTTCAATTGTGTTGTGGTCAATTGCTCCTGCTGTAACAAAAGAAAAATCATTATATAAAGATGAAGTTAACAAATCCAGATTTATTAAAGAAACAATAAGTTTGTTTTTAAACAAAAGACAAACTTTAAAAAATACTTATGAAATAGAATTATACAGTATGACAATCTGAAAGTCTCAATGATATTTGGTGTAGATTATTTTGGGAATTCCAAGTAGTTGCATCCCTTGTTCATAATATTATACCATAAATTTGTCAACAATAAGCAAAAATAAAATTTAAATGTTATGATTAGTTATCAACCTACTGATCTTCCTCACAGATAGATCACCTCTACACAGGATGAATTTGCTATTAAGACAAACAATTTTTCTTCATTTCATTAATTTCACTCTAGATTGCCAGTATTATCATTACAATCACTCTAGATTTATACTCCTGTCACCAGTATGAAATGCATATTAAATGATGATTCATTCAGTTTTTTCTAGAACTGATAATCAATACAACACATTGTTGAATCAATAAAATGTTACATTAAAAATCTATTATTGAACTTCTAGGCTATCTAAATTGCAGTGCAATAAATACTTCTAATGGTAAAATTTTGTAAACATTTATTTGAGTTAATGCATGACATCTTAGCATTTTTATAAGTTATTGTCACAAATAATTGAAAAATTTATTAAAATTCGGATGGATTCACTATACATCACTATACATTGTCAATTGATTGATTCACTATACATTGTCAATGACAATTTCTCCTAACACTTTCAGGTCAATGAGAGTAAGCAATATCATGTGTAAATTTTCAGTGTCTGCCATTAGGTTAGAACATTCCTTTTAGGTTGGAATATTTATCAATTAAAGCTTTTCTATTTTTAGTAGCCAAATTTCTTAAATAAAATAAAAAAAAGCAACAAATACCAAATGAATAGGTTGTACTTAACTACTATAATGACTATGCTTAAACACAATTGTCTAGTGTGGCACACAAATCATTCAAATCCAGTGTATGAAATCTTTTCAAATAACAATGAAGATATAAATTAACGTAGATACAATGGCTGAAATGTCACAAGTGACAGCAGAAAATTTTAATAGTGATGACACTTCTTTCATGCATAGAATTTTTTATCTTACACTGGAAAAATACAATCCCATTTTCAAAATAAAATTTCCAATAACGTAAATAGTACCAAAATAAAAGTTCTTATTATTTTAAATCAATAATTTTTTGTATTTATTAATTTTTTTCAATGCATGAACATAATTATAGATCAAAAACTATCATACTATATTTGTGCTAACAGGAAGGGTTCTTGGAACACAAAAAAAATTAAAACTTTTACAATATTTTGTAAAGGATTTTTCTTGTTTTGGCTTTATATTACCCACATGGAATAAAAAATATGTGCGTATCAAAAGTATGGCTAAATTAAAAAGTCTCTACATATTCTTCTACTCAATGTTCCAGACAAGACGAAGCAGCACAATATTTTGTCCTCCTTCCCCCTATTTTCCCCTTAAATGAATATCCTTAGATACTATAAGATTGCACCAACCTCTTTTCAAAAAAATACATTATATCTGGGAACTTTATCAAGCACATTTAGACCATACCATTAACTTCAGCAAACCATAAACTAATTTAAAATTTACTTATACTTGTGAAAAAATGCATCCAGTTTCACATCAATGCACTAACTTAGAGATTCAATGGGATAAAAATTTTATAGGATCAATTACTGCTAAACTGCATCTGTTTCATGTGTCTACACTACTTTTCAGTACTATCAGTTACAGTACAAAGCCTACAATATACTAAGGGAATATCATCGCGCAAAGTCTTCACATTTATGACAATGCTACTTTAGAATAGTAAATAAAAAAAGATATAGCAATGACTCTTAAAATAAAACATTTGTGTAGGTTGTATAACGTATACATTGAAAACAAATTGTTCATGTGTTTTCCATTAATAAAGGAAAAAAATCTATACTATATAAATTTTTGTTTGTTCAGGATAAACTAAAAAACTACCTAATCAATCACAACCTAATTTTTACCCATTTTTCTTGGCATAACTGAGAAGGTATTTTTTTAGATATATTCAATCTGAAAAGATTTTGAAAAAAGATATATATGTAGTAGTGGAGAGATTTCTCAGTTTAAACACAAACTTTAATGAATTGAATTAATGAACTGTGAATAGGGTTTGCACTGAATAATCTGAATCAATCAAATGAATAATATTACATAATAATAGAATTAAATTTACAGTATTAAAGTAGTTTTCAGTATGAAAGTTAGTGGTAATTTCTATATTATTATATAAAAGAGAAGAGGTTTTTTATTTGTTTAGGATAAACAAAAACCTACCCAATCAGTTACAACCAAATTTTTACCCATGTTTTTTTGCATAACTGAGAATTTTTTAAATATACTTCTCTCAAAAAATAAAATATATATCTGTAGTAGTGGAGATTTGCCAGTTGAAGCACAAACTTTAATAAATTGAATTTAATTTAATTAACTGTGGAGTGTCTATCACTGTGTGAGCTGGGGTTTGAACTGAGTGATTATAAATTACTGTATTCTAAAAACAAATTTCTAGATTTGTTGAAATTCTGAATTTCAAGGGTTAAAGATGGATTTTTTCTGGAACTCTTTTTTTTAATTTCTCAGTAACAAATGAAGAAATCAACCTGATTTTTGGTAAGTGTAATAATTATCTTCATACAAATAAATCAATTTCTTGGTTTTTGAAATTCAAATGTTGAAAAGAAGGGTAAAAAAAGTTTGAACAATGATTATAAATTTTCCCAATCCTGACTGTGGTAAACAAGATATTCAGTAGGATTTTGGTTTGCAAACACTCTTCAAATACATATTTTAAAACCATTTTCAGATTTTTTTGATTACAATTTTTTTTAAAGAGTGTAAAGGTATACAATGCTGTAGCTCAACCAACACAGCCACTGCCATCATTACTGGCTGCCATTTAATGAGTGACTGGTTGCACCTACCTCCAGTTACTTGACTAAAAAAACTAAAAAGATTGACTGCTACAAGAAATGCAAATAACCATATAGCGTTGGTGAAGCTGTGACAGGAAGCTAATATTAAATATTCCTTAAATGAATAGCTGCAATCGTGTACCACACTTAATGCTAGAAATATTATTAAGTTTAACATACATAAAAATAAATACAAATGCCTAAAATGATGAAACACAGAATTATGAAACTTAACACAATAGCATCAGAATTATGTTATATTATCTCTTAGTAAATAACAGATAGTAATCTTTCTTAAATACAACTTAATAAATAGCGTACACTGTTAGTTTTGTTTAAATAATAAATGGAATTTCAACTCAATAATACTCAATTGCATATCAGCAGTGTACAACTTTCTAAAAGGATAGGTGAACTATTTTTGTTTTGCAATCAGACTGTGACATAAAAACCCACTTGAAAGTTGAAATAATTCTACACCTGTCTTAGAAAATTTAACTAGCTTCAAGTTTATAAGAGTCTAATATACCCCTTCAAATACAGTTAAATTGATTAAACACATAATGCTTGCTTTGGTCTTTATGCACAAACAACTAGCAGTACAATTCATATAGCAATGGATTTAACATACATTCAATACAATTATTTTAATCAATTTTTAAAATTTCTATTATAATGCTTCAGTTGCTTTTCAGGAGTTTCCAGTGTTGTGGTATGCTGTTTTTCTACTTTGTTTTTTGTTATTAAAAATAAACACTTTTCTACAATTGTGTGATTACATAGACTGAAAATTCAACTCTAGATTTTTAAAGACATGGCTACCACCAATAACTTAACATTATATTAAGTGACAAAACTGCAATGATTTTAAGCAATGGGACAGACGAGTCATTCTATAAAATTTTATAGACCCTCAAAAATAATAAGAACCACACACCATGTATATGAATGAGAATGAGTAGTGGTGAAATGGTTTCCCAGTTGCCTTCTATACCAAGCCAAATATACTAACATACCTAAATACAGCAAACCCACTGACATGTAGGTGATATTAAGCAATAAGAGTAATACATTCTGTTGAAAGCATTTCCTTGCAAATGACAGTGCTCCTATTGCTTCTCCAGTGATGGGACTATTCTAAAGAAAGTCTATTCTTTAAACCTGTAACACTTTCTGATTCACACTGGACTTTTTGATGTGAGAAAGAAAAAATATTATTTGCCATCTGCTAAAGAATATATATGTAAAACACATCCTAATCTAAATGGAATGATAACACTTGGTGTGCTGACTAATGTAGATCGCTATTCCTCTTTACTTTGAAAAAGCCCTAAACACATTATTCATTACACCACATGTCATAAAACAATGTATAGTATTATAAAATGCCTACACTTAAGGAAGCAATAACTTATATAAATCTCAATAAACAAAGAAAAGTGATAATTTGATTAAAATTAAGTACAGTGATAAGAAGTAATTAAAATTAATTAAGTTTATAGTATAAGGTGATAGATATTTTAATCCAGCAAAAGTCATGATTCAAACAAACAAGATATTTATATTTTTGAGTAATATTAACATCAGGTAAAGAGTTCAGTTAAAGACACATATTTTAAGGAATGGTAACAATCAACTCTCTTGGAAATACTATGTTTTTCACTCAGTGAATTTGACAAAATAGTGGTTGAAACAAAATTGTCTGTTATTAAACCATTCAACAGACAAACAAAAAATAAGATCTTCCATCATCATAAAAAGCTGTGCTGATGCAGTCCCTTGCAACATGTTTCTCTTTATTTTCTTCTATTTACAACCAAACTGGTTGTTTTTAAAAGCTCCACCATTTACTTTTAGATCATCTACCATTCTTAACATTTTCTGGCCTTCTTTGCACTTTCTAGAGATTCATCTAGAGCTTTTTTATTCAATCTTTCTCATCTCATGTTCCACCAAATCAGTTTTTCTATTCTCAGTTGTTTCTGATTGAGCTTCTACTCATCTAGATCTTTCATTCTACCTGTTCATCTAATCTTTAATCATCACCAACTCTCATTTCCAAATACATCCAGCCTTCCTTTTTCCTAGTGTATATATTTGACACCCACACTGAAATACATTCCAGCATTACCTTTGAGAAGACATTTCCTCAAGTGTAACTCCATATTACTACATACTAACTGTTTCTTTCTACTAAACTGTTTCTTTTTATTAAACTGTTTTCTTTTCATTGCAGTTTTTTCTTTCATTTAAAATTTAGTAAGCTTTTGTTAACTTAATGACTAAGTAAATAAATGACTGTACATAAATCATACGTTTATGTATTAATGTTGAAAGGGTTTATAGTTTATGCCAGTTTCCTTTATTCCTACATTAAATTCAAAGGATATGACAAATTGGAAAATCTTACGTAAGGAATTAAACAAAATTATTGAGGAAAAGGAAAGAATAAACTAAATAGTTTAAATAAAAAATAAGTCAAACTCTAGCTTATCAAATTATAGTTGTAAAATTAATTATCACTGTATAAAATGTTTTAATTTTTAATAGATTCAGTAATCTAAGATAAGAAATTATAGTTTACTACCGAAGAGAAAATTGAATTTTGTAATCTGTAAATAAATCTGTGATGTGACAAGTTACATTGTAACCCAATGTAGGAACCCAATATATAGTTATATCATAACCCAATATATGAACAAAGATGTTTACAAAAAAAATAAACTTTACAAATTATTTATCATATAAATAATTTATAGTTTTGTAGAATCAAGCCTCTGGTAATGTTTAACAATGTAGCTTATATTGTCATTTAGTTTTTATTACTCTACATCTTACAGACAGTAATCAGTAAACCAAATGATAAATCTACAAATTTTAACAATTAATATTCTCAAATATATAATAGGATTTATCCATGTGATTGATGTGTATATCTGTGGTAATTTTTACCTGTCATACTAAGGGAAATTTGGTACTTGGGGGGAAAGTGCAGAATGAAGAATAAATAATTATTAGCACCTGAAAAGGTATATTTATATAAAGGTTTAATTGAAATCAGATGAGGTTTTAGGAAGTTGCAGCTCCCAAAACACACAAAAAAAATTACTAAGCTAAAATCTTTTTTTGGAAAGTAAGACAATTATTAAAACAACATAATTTAAATTGAGATTATTATCTTTGTACCTTCCACTTCTTCTTAACATACTTTAATTCTTTTTTCAAAATTTTTTCTGTCTTTAATAACTCTTTCCTTACTTCTTCATATTTAATAACTCTTTGCATTAAAAATTTACTTTTCTCTTCATTAATCAAAATCTAAAAACCAAAATAAAAGTGCACAGTATGAATACATCAATAAACTACCAAAAAATAGTTCAAAGTTCATTCTTTCATTAAAAAGCTTGGTATTTAAATAGTACATGTTGAAAAAAAATATATTTCAACTCATTTACTCTAACTTCTCGCAGAGGAAAAATCTGGGCCAAGACACTACCACCTATTTATTAGACAACATGATTCATATATGCGAGCTAAGAATTCAGTTGATGGAATGTTTACCAGAGAATAACTGACATTTCAAAAGAGAAGTACTTTCTGAATTGAATGACAATTTTATAGCTATATCTCCATTCAAATCCATAGTTCGTCTAGATATAACTATGTTAAACATTACAATTACAATTTGCATCTTAAGTGTGAACAAATTTTGCTCCTTTGTCGAAGTGAATATAGAAATTTAATCTCAGTTCTTGAAAGTAACAATCTTTAACTACAACACTCATGAAAGCACTTTTAATTTATGATAACACTGGAAAAATTGTTTGGAAAGCAATTAATTTGCTTTCAATGTGGCAGTACATTTGAAGAAACTTAGGTATAATTTTTTAACAGAATTAATTTTTAAATTTAAACTTTGACCAAAATTTAAAATAAACACTATCAACAACTTAGTAATTTATAAATTGGTGCCAATTTCAAAAGCAAGTTTTGAAGAATTTTGAAAAAAATTTTGATTTTTTTTATAAAACTTATTTTACAGTTTCACTTTCATCTAAAATATGTTGTTGGTTGGTCACAAGAAATTTAATGGAGAGAAAAATTTATCTTGATAAAATATGAAGAGGAATAAAACAAGACACAATGAATAAAATTTTGTGCAATAGAATTAGCTTTTTTTATAACCTGTCACCCTAATGGCTCACAGGGATGAAAAAAACAATTTTTATTGTAATGTGGGTTTACTGATGTTTATTTTCTAACAAATCTAATTAAATATTAATGAAAAACAGATTAAAAAACATACCATATTTTCTTTGATGTCAGCCAATTTGTCTTCATAGTAAGTCTGTAACTGTTTTTCTCTTACAACCAATTTATTGGCTAAATTTTTAAGTTCATTTGTAGCTTTTTCATAAGATAATTGTAGTTTAGTTTTATCACCTTTTAGAATTTCATTTTCATACCTTAACCTGATCACAAATATAAAAAACAAGTACAAATTCAAAACTGTTACACTTTAACAACATTTAATCAACAATAAGCATCTACCTAATACATACTACTTATATTGTGCAGCAAATGAAATTAAATACTATTAAACAAAAAGAAAGTGTAATGCAACATAGTGCTCTAAGTGAAAAAAATTACAAATGGTTTTAATTTAAATTTCTTATATAAATTTACACTAAAATATGAAAATTTACAGATTACACTTTTTTTAAAGATTTCAGTTTTACACTTTTTTTATAAATGATTTTTAAAACTACAGCAAGCATTCTCCTAAATTTTAAGTTCTAACATTCATTTTACATTAAAAATTGTTTAATCACAATGAATATGTAATGAATAATATAATAAATACATACACACTTCTACTCTCTTCAAGCATGAAGAGATCATTTCTTAGAGAATTCACAGCTTCTTTAATTTCATTACAATTACTATGATCAGATTTAAAGTCACTGTATTCATTTACCACTATGTTTAGCTCCTCAATTATTTTATCTTTTGATAACAATTCCAAATTCAAATTTACTATTTCTTCTTTATCATCAGATACAACATTTCTTAGTTCATCTAATTTGTAAATATAAATATTGTAATTATGAGTCGACTCATGTTTAACTTTTAGAAAATCTTTTGTAAGTGTAGAATTCTTTTCATTGAGTTCAGAAATTTTTGATTGGTTACACGAGTAAAGAATTTCAAGCTTATTTAGCTCTTTCTTCAAATTTTCAGTAGCCTGTTTCTCATGCTGAAAAAAAATTATTAATTGACAATAAAGGTAAACATTTCTATCGATACATAAAAATCAATCATACAGGGCAAAGTAGTAAAGAATAATTAGTTGTAAAAGAAAATTATAAAACTGCATTGGGAAAATTTTATATGTATTTCTACATAGCCCTTCCAAATCTACCATCATGCACTAAGGATTCCCCAGTCAACAGTGCACAAAATTTTACACAAAAAACGTAGGTTGCATGCATATAAAGATCAGATATTGCAACATCTACAGCCAGATGACAGTTCTAGTTGTGCTGCCTTTGTGAACAAGATTTTAAAACAATTAATAACCACAATGAGTACCAGCAACATGTGTTTTTCAGACGAGGCTACTTTCCACACCTCAGAGGAAGTAAACAGGCATAATACAAGAATATGGGGCTCAGAAAATCAGTGCTTTACCAGGGAAAAAATTGGAGATTTCCCAGAAGTGAATGTGTGATGTGGTTTGATGTACAACAGAATCATTAGTCTCTTCTTTTTCATTGAGCAATCAATAATAGCTAACATTTACCTGGATATGCTGAAACACTTTGCTAAACCTCAACTACATGGCAACCTAGGCTGGTTTTCCAGCAAGATGGTGCACACCACATTGGGGTTACTAGTTAGATTTTCTGAATGAATCATTTCGTGGCAGATGGATTGGGTGCGATGGTCCCACTCCCTGGCCACCACGATCACCAAACATAACTCCCTTAGACTTTTCCTCTGGGGTTATGTTAAGGACAGAGTCTATGCAACACCCGTACCTGATCTGGACATATTGAGATGAAAAATAACTGAAGCTGTTGCTAGTGTTATCGTAGAAGTGTGAACCAACATATGGTATGAAACTGATTATTGGTTGAACATTGTGCAAGCAACAAACGGAAGTGCTGAAGTTTATGACAAGATAAATAATATTTCTAACTTTTCTTTCTTTTGCCACAAACTGCACAGCTGTAACTGTAATAGTTATTTTGTAATAAATTTTTATAATCATGGAAAGACTTTATGGACACCTGTACATCTAAAAAGGAAAAACCTGTCATATGCTAAAAGCAAAATATAACCACAATGATATATCACATTATTTAAATAATAAAATTACTATCTGCTTTATGGCAAATGGCATAAATCCACTACATTATTAAAACTATTAAACTGACAACCCTATGAAATTGTAAAACTTAAGAGAACATTGTTTCATTATCCCCTAGAATAATAGTTCACATTTGTTAGCCCCTAATTTAAACTTGCGACCCAACGTCACATAACAGATACAATCAACAAGGATGTGGTGCACAGTTAGTTGGCAGTATTAGCAACCACAAAGGGATGCATCTGTTGTGTTAATAGTAGCACATCCCATTCATTTTGTCATTCATCATGAACCACCCTCTTCAGAAGACAAGATCGTTCTCGAAACAACACGAGAAAAAAAGGCTGGAAACGCCTCTTTTGCCGTACTATCAGCAGGCTCATTGCCTGAAATTCCAATATGGCTAAGGATCCAGCAGAAGCTCACAACTGTATTACATTAATCATTTGTGAAATAACACACTGAATTTCACAGACAACAGGGTGTTTGGAATACACATCACTAATCTCCTGTAAGGCACTCGTGGAATCCAAGCAAATAAGTACATATTGAAATGTTGGGCTAATTATATTTAAGGCCTTAATAGATAGATCCACAACTAATATACTGGTGATGCTGGGGAGACCAAACATGTAAGTTCTGTACTCAGCCACAAAAGTACAACCAACAGAACATTTTTAGAGTCATCTGAATAAACTGTAGCTTCAGGATTCACGCTATTTATATGATAAAATTTATTCTGCAAAATAACTGAATTTGTGTTCTTTTAATGATACTAACAAAGATCTAAACTTAACAAGAGAAGGCCACCAATGGGGGTAATAACACAGAACAACAGTAATGACTAGAGGTAATTGTAATAGGACTAGAGCAGAAAAAAGATGTTGAGCTTTGATGCCTAGTGGAGCAGTAGATCTCAGCTCTCCCTGGAATTGATTAACATGCTGGTTAGAGAATACTGCATCAAAGGTTAGACTAGTTGGTTGCACCTTTATCCGAGCCACATAGGAGCATATCTATCATTTGCTTCCATCTACTCCAAAGAGATAGCTCACCCCACTGTCCAATAGCACTTACCACAGGACTTGAGCAAAATGCACCCACGGCAGACAGATGAATGAATGATAGTCTGCACTAAATACCTTTAGTGTGAATACCCGATCCATGTAGTGTATTTAGGATCCCTCTCCTCCATGCCGTGTTAGTATGCCTTTTGCAAATCAAAAAATATAACAACCAGCCGTTGGCGAAATAAAAAGGAATTTTGAATAGCAGCTTCCAGGGCAACTACATGATCAACAGACTATCTACACTGGCGGAAACTGCATTATTCTGGGGCAATTAGAGAATTTATCTCAAGGTATCACATTAGATGGTATCATTCATCACATAACATTCCAGAGAGTACTGGTTAAGGAAATAGGATGATAACTTGTGGAGCATGATTTATCTTTACCAGGTTTCAGTATGAGAAATCACCAGTGCCTCTGACCAAGAATCTAGAATCACCTGGTCAGAGAATGTTCTATTATACAGAGTGTCCCATATAAAACGCAACCCAACCTCCTTATATTGGTAGGTATTGAAATAATAAAAAGGCATGTGTAAATGTAAATTTTATTATTACCATCCATTACCTTACATTTAGAGTAAATGTTGGAAGTGGCCGCCATCTTCTTGAATACAAGCTTCAATTCTTTTTACAGCGTTTCTTGCAACTTTTTCAAAGTTTGTGGCTGGATATTTAATACAGCTTGTTCAATATTGACTTTCAATTGTTAAAGTGTTCGTGGTTTGTTGCTGTAGGCTTTTTCTTTGAGGTAACCCCATAGAAAAAAATCCGCTGCAGTCAAATCTGAAGATCTTGGTGGCCAGAAGCCTCGACCGATAACACGATTACCAAAGAATTCCTCAACGAAATCAGAAGTTGAACCTGCGCAGTGCGATGTCACACTGTCATGTTGTAGCCAGCAGTGTCTGTCTTCCTCTTCCAAGAGTGCAATGAACTGAAATAAAATATCCTGATATCTTGATAAAAAAAATAGGACCAATTATTTTCTTCCGCGATATCGTGAACCACACGCCCAACTTCTGCGGGTGTAATTGTTTTTCGTGATAAGCGTGGGGATTTTCAGCACTCCAAATTCTACTGGTTTGGCTGTTTACGTAGCCATCCAAATGAAACCATGCTTCATCTGTTAAAAATAACAAATCCATAACATTAATTCCCTCACGTAGAAATCGACAGAACCATTGAACCCATCGGGCTCAAGAAGTATATGAACCGTTTGAATGCGATAAGGTCGTAATTGTAATTGTTTGGTCGCCCGATGAACAGTTGATTTAGACAAATTAATTTCAGCAGACAAACGTCTGATCGATTTATTTGGCGAGGCAGAACCAGTCTCTCTAAATTTTGCAACTAACCTTAATACTGATGTTTTGTTAGGAGCTGGTTTATCTGGGTACTTATGGCGAAACAAATCTTGTACTGAAGTACGACTCAACAATGAAAACACGTTCATCTAGCGAAAACACCATCTTGTCTCTAGCAATACATTGAACATTATGATTGCATTGTTGTTACTATCGGTAGTGTTCTACCGCGATGTTAAGATGTTGGGACGAGTCCATTTCAGTAACGAGTTGGGGAGTAAGCTTGACTTTTGAAATTTCATGAATGAGTGATTGATGGGTTGCGTTTTATACGGGACACCCTGTAGATACACAAAAGATGTCTTAGTGCAAATATCTGGGAGGTGTTATAACATATTGAGCCTGATACTTACAGGGGAAGTGTCACAAGAATTATTCAAAGCATACCTTAACTCATTAGCTCTTAGCTCATTATAAGAAAAGGATATATTTAATTCATTTTGCAAATCTCCAATTACCAACAGGATATTTTATACCTGCAACTTATATCTCACAAACTTAGGACAGTATGATGATGAAAGTAAAACTGCCTTATATGACCTTCCAAATGTGTTTGGGTTTGCCATTATCAACTGGTGTGGTAACAAGGTCTCCACCCCATTGCAGTTAAATTGGCTGAAGTGACTGCACCGATCAACACACTCTTTGAAACTTTTTCCATACAACAGATGTTGTTGTCTGAGAAATGGATTTGACTTAATTCATTCGTGATTTTCGTTTAGCACACTGAAACACTTGACGCCAAACAGTTCTTGCATTGCAGAAAGCACAGAAAAATTCAGTCTTAGGTCTTCAATTGAAATTACGTAAAGCCCTGCGCCAATCTCTTTGTGCTCGGCTATAGTCTTCATTCCATCATGGAACAGCAGACCGCTTTGGCTTTCCAGATGTTAAAGGGATGAATTCATTTGCACAATGAGAATTTGTTGTGTAAACTTAGCATATATTGGTGGATAGTGTTACTGCTATTTGTCATATTGAGCAAAGGAATCCTTCTATCCAATCCAGTCCGCTTTCTGAACCATCCATCGGTACAGCTGACAATGAGGTAAATCACTAGTACCAACTGAGATAACAAACAAACAGTCTATAATCACTTCCACAGAAATTTTTGGAAACATGACATGTAAAAGGGTTGTTGAACATAAGGACAGATCGATGCATGAAGATGTACCTGATGAAGATTATATAAATGTGTATGATCAAAGTTCTGCCTCAGTCAATCGACTATATTGCCTCGAGAAGAACATGATGGTGGGTCCCAAAAATAGTGATAGGCATTGAAATCGCCAATTATTAGGCAGGGTATAGGAATTTGGGAAAACAGACTGGACAGATCACCCTCCTAACATCAGAATTTGGAGGAAGACAAAAGTTGTCGATATTCATTTTGAATGGCACCAACATAACTTCACTGAGACTGCAGGGATATCTATCGCTACCTGAATATAGGCACCTGTCACAATTTCCTTCAGAAAAACAGCCACACCTTCACATCCCTCTCCCATCAGTTGTGTGGTCACAGCCATTTCTGTAAAAGGACACATCATCCTGGGGACAGAGGCTGACACAGTGTTAAACAATTTTCTACCTTTAATAGGATTTAATATCCTCATGGCAAGAACAGAGACTGCAAACATTCTACTGAATAATATTTGTAGCCAAAAGTAATACTTTTTCCAGTAATGGAAAAATGCATGCAGATTACTTAAATACTATTCAGCATTTCCTTTTTGGATTTTATTTATTTATTTTGAAACAAGGGATATGGAATTAGATAAATCACTATCACCAGTTTTTCTGGCACAACTTACCTTTTTGCCAGTACTCAATGCTGTAATAGCAGCCATGAGGGATATTACTTGTTCTGGCAAAGCCTCTACCAATTTGGTTAGTTCTTTACACAATGTGCATTTCTTCTCATTTTGTACATTGTTTGAGAGCTTGTACAAAATTAATTCCAGGTTGTACAGGATTCCTAAGTGCCAAAGGAGAGACACTTTCTGCTCAGTACAGATTTTCAAAATGGCTCTTGCTGAGTGTGGACCTGTACAATTTGTACATTTTTCTGTCTCAGTGCATGTGATGTCATCGTGTCCAGTACAGTCACAACGTGCATAAACTTGTTCCTTTGTACAACCAATTTTGGTATAACCAAACCCTGACAGTGGAAGCATCTAGGATTTAGTATAAATGGTTGCACAAGGCAGAAAGGTAACCAACTTTTATATGCTCAGGAACGGTTGGACTAGATTCATTGAACACTATTCTCCCTTCCCCTAATCCTCTGCACAGATGTCACCGACTGCGGTGACAATTGTTTTGTAATTTCAGGCAACCCAACATTGGCCAAGACACAGCAAAAAATTACTCTGTTGTTGAAATTATGCATCCTATATGGTTTCACCGTTACTTACACCTTACCACAAGCTGTAATGATGCAATTAATCAGAAAGGGAGAAAGCTTAGTAAAGGATTTATCTTCCTGTTTATACCTAGCACCAAGAACCTGATACAGGAAAATTTAACCCCCTCACTAGCATTACTCATTTCATTATCATTGGTTAGATCTTCAGCTGACAAAGTCAAAATCTCTTCAAATTCTCCGGTTTGTTGGTTTGGAAATTTACAAGATTTAATATTTCAGAATTATGTTTACACTGGATGCTCAAAGGTGACTTCATTTTAAGAAGAGAATATTCAGAAACTGGATCCATGCTGTGACAAATACCTCAATGTAGTGAAAACTAATATTAAGCAGTCTATAATTACATAGCAATACTTAAATGTGCAACTATGAGATAAAGAAAATTAAATGAAAGTTAGGAAATTAAAGCCAATATCAATAACTATCAGAAATACAAATAGTTAACTTCTGTTGAAGAAAGAAGATGAACTAGTAGTAGGTGACATCTTTGATGGTTGCATGCGAAGGAAAAGAAATAATGACGATTCAGAAACCTGAATTAAATAAAGAACAAAATATTAAAATGGTATCAAACATTGAGAGTTTTCAAGAAAGGAACAGATGCTTCTGAAATTAAATGTAATAGGGATGCTGAAAATTGGATGGATTAACATCCTAATTAATAATACTAAAATACAGACCTAAACAAAAAAAATTAACAAGAGATGTTTGTGGCAGTATGTAGTAAAAAGGTGGGCCAGATTGGTAGGTCCTGAAACAAGGCACTGCCAATAGTAAATTTGTAGCACAGGACAAAGAAATACAGAAGAAGTGTATCAAATGTAGTAACATTTTGATGCACTTAACACCTGAGGAAAAAAATTAATAACAAATATTTCGATTTAATAACAGGCTTTAGTAAGCATATTTTACAAAGCAAAGAATATTCTCTTTATATATCAGAGTAATATTCTTTCATTCTGTTATGTTTAAATACAAGTTGGAAAACACATACATCTACTGCTTTACAACACAGCTAATCAGTTATGTAATGAAAATAAAATATATAATAACTGGTTTCCAATCATTCAAATTTTAAATAAAAAGAAGGAAATCAATGAAAATTGTCATTGATATTCGTTCTTACATTATTGTTCAGAATCAATGGATTTAATTTGGTTTTTGTGGTCACTATGTAAAAAAACAAAATTTCACTGTATGATGTTCTGAATACTACCCCTTGAAAAATTTAATGTTAAAATTTAATGTTAAAATTCAACTTTTTACATTTTATATTCACAAATTCTCCTATATAAAAATTCATTAAATTTCAAAGTAATAGCTATTAAATTTATTTTTAATTTGGTTTCATCCCATTATTGTACAAACAATAGCCATATTATCAACAAAAATTCTGAAAAAACCCTTTCAATTCTAAAAATAAGCAATTTTTACAATTATTGACAGAAATAGTATTACTTTTGAAATAAAGCAATCTGAAAATTACTAGTCATAAAAATTAATACATTTACACAATTTTTTTAAATTTTATCTCAGTAACTTCTGATATTTTTTTTGTTATTGAATAATTACTCATTAATTTTTTTTTACAATGTGAGATTAAAATAATTATTAATAAATCAATAAATTCAAATAAAAAAAAAGAAAGGAGATGAAGTCTGATTCGAACCGATGTGTCTTTCCCTAAGATCCAAATATTTTATTAATCAAAATTGTATTTGATTATAAATCTGGAACCAAAGAAAATAACTACCACTTATATGATATATCGTTGAGGTCTCAGTAAGGGTTTATTACTACATTTAAGAAAAGTACAAAATCCAAATTTGGATATTGTGCTTTTATGGGCACACTTTTGGTTCAGTCGATTGCAATCAAAAGGGGAGGTGTGCACAACTAGATGTTACAATAGCCGTAAATCCAAAATGTCAACATCCTATCGCTAATCGTTTTTGAGTTATGCGAGATACATACATACATACATACAGATGTCATGTCGAAACTAATCAAAATGGATATATTTCCATTGAAATCTGGAAACCAAAATTTTTCGCTATCACAATACTTCCATTACTTCGAACAAGGTAGTAAAAATAACACACGTTTTATTAATGTTATGTAAATAACTTGAAAAAGAGTTTTACAACAAAACATACATTTTTCATTATTAGTGGATAGAAGTTGCAAAAATTATATATTTCTTTAATCTTCAGATCTTTAATAACAAAAAAAATTTCTTCCCTAACATGAATAAAGAAAATTATATAAACTTTAAGCTAAAACGTTTAATATACTTTTGTTGCTAACATTCATACCTTTTTCCAAACTATTTATTCTTTTCAAAAAATTCTCTAAAAAATAAAAAAAAAACAATACACCTTTTATTATTAAGTATTTATTATCATACTAAGGGAATATCTCGCAAGATCACATTTATGACAGGGAATAAGTGCTATGGCCCCGATTAAACACACACATTCGGGGCAGGCAATGACATAGTACTTTGGTAACTTCACTTTACCAGCTAATGGGGAAATGGTCTTCCTCAGGAGCTCCCTGTAGTATACAGGATTGGCAGTCCCGAGCTGGTGATCATCATGACTATCATCTATTTTGCCAATGCTGGACAGAGTGTGGATGGGGAGTGCTCATCCCCTCTTCTTGGTTGTGAAGCTGGCTTGAAAATGGGCTGCTGTGAGCTTGCTCTGCTGAAGTCTTGTGCCACCCAGTGTATTTCAGTCATTTCAGCTCTTGGTAGGGATTGTCCATGAGTAGGGATTATCAGAGCCCTTACTGCTATGTATAAGCCCTGGGATGTCTCTATATCCTGTGTCAGGCAGTGCCTGACTCCAACCTGGGTTATATTTATGGTAAGCAGCTGACTGGGGTAATCCAGACAGGATCAATGAATGATCCAGGGCATGCCAACTGTCTCTCCGCTCGCACCTTGCAACATATTGACTGGTGATGAATAGGATATGGATGATTCAACATCCACAACTTATCTGGCAGTGGGTCCATATAAGAACCCTCATCCTGGAGAACTTCTGTCTTTGCTAGCGAAGAGGAGGAAGAGAGTCGAGTTTAGCGACAAAGAATTCACTGTTTTGGAAAAGACGGATCGAACGACATTTCGACCAAAGGATAGTGGACCAATTCCAATATATCCTATCAAGAAAAAAGAAGGCAATTTTACAAAGACTAGCCCTTTCATGACAGCTCACGGATGATGAATGACGTACAATCATCACAGTTACTTAAAGCTAAGAAATTTGGAGTACTACATGTTGAGGTCACGCCACATGGTACATTAAATACCTCAAAGGGTATTTAATTGCTGCGAAGAGGAAATCATTGAAGAATACATGCTCAAGGAGTTGTTGCGTGTCGAGGACTAAATCAGCAGAACGCCAAAAGTTGTGTCATATGCTACAGCTCCTGTAGCTTCAAGGACATAATATCGGAAATAGCACCAGTCCTCACAAATATAGTCAAACAAATAATCAGAAGGAGACGACCATCAAGAGGAAATAGTCCAAAGCCAATGTAGAAGAACGAAGTTTTGTATTTCAAGACTTTACCTTGAGCCTAACTACAACTAGTACACAAGCCAAAAGAAGCAGTAACTGAAAGATTGAGCCAACTATATCTAAAGTAAAAGTGCAGGTAGAAAAAAATCCCCATCAATGAACCTAGAAGTGAAGATACTGGAAAAGGAAGATTTTAAACAACCAACAATGAAGCTTCTGAAAGCACAGAGGCCTTTAGCCGAGAGGGCAAGAACTTCAGCTGCCCCACATATTCTAGGGTTGAGTGAATCCAGCCCCGACTGTGATGTACTTCTGACTGCGCCAGTGGAGCCAGTGCCTCAAATGATGCCAGCAGCAGGAGATCCTAAATGACTTACGGCGAAGGATCTGAAGACTCCATAACTCAGAGGCTTCAGATAATACCTTGGAATTATCAGAGGCCTCGGTATTATTAAACGAATCGAGGCCTTTAGGAAGATGAAAAAAGAAGCAAAAAAGGATGACCTAAAGGGAAACCAAGGAGATTTATAAGTAATCATTATAAGTTTCATTATAAGTGATCTGTGTGATATTAAGTGGCAAGGATTACAACCCTTACACCCTAGTCATCTTGTATTTAAAAGTTTTTTTCAGTCTTTTAATTTTTATCACAATAAATGTTTGATAGTTTTGACAAATTTTCAAAAGTAATGGTTAGAGATAGGTTATAAAATAAACAAGGGCCTTTACACCCTTGTTATGTTGTGTTTTCAGGCTTTCAATAAATACTGAGAATCTATCTTTAAATGCACGTTTTGACAAGACTAGTCTCCTTGACTGTCGTTTGTTCTTTTTAGGGGAGGCAAAGTTTGTTTTTGATGTGGAAGGGGCTAATGACCATAGTAGTCGATACAACATTATGCAAATTTACTCATCCAGAAACATGAAATGTTGCTTCATTACTGAAAATGGACTTTTTTAAAAAAATCATCATCCTGGTCTAACCTATCCAGAATGTCTATAGCAAAATCAAATCATTTCACTTTGTCCTGTGGATAAAGTTGTAACAACTGAGTTTTTTATACAATGCAACGTAACTGTATACCAGTTTCTTTGAGATGTTTGTCCCATCGCCAATTGTTATTTTTATGTAAGGAAATCTCTGTTGTATACACGATGGTATTCATAACTGATTCAAACATAGCAAGCCACAATGTACACTGAACCTTTTTCTGCACCATAAACATGATGGCTAGCACTTGCTGCTTGCATGAACTGTAACACAATATGCATCTGCTTGTAGTTCTTCTCTCTACAATGCTTTGTTTTGAAGCTATAACCATTTAAAACTGCACTATTATTTTACAAATACACTGTATAATTTTTTTTTGTGGGTGGAAAACACCAACAATTTTTTTTTGTGGGTGTTATCAGTGCCCAGATATAAAATTTTATTGAAGAAAAAATAAATAAAAAGCTAAAAAACTAAAACCTAAACAAAAACTTACAAGTAATATCACAGCTAAACTTTTATTTTTTAAAAGAGAAAACTAGTATTACAGTCTAAAATCAGAAATAAGCGTAAAATCATTAAAAAAACTACTACTATACAAATATAGTTTTTATTTCTATATAGAAATAATAGTTACATAGTAGTACATAGTTTATATTTCTATGTTTATTTAAACTAACAGTGTTTTTGAGTTAATGAAGATGAATAAGAAGTCGGTAGTTGCAGCTAGTGAAGCTAACACTAGTGGGATCCCTCTGAAAGTTCCTGTCCCCAAAGTTTTACCTCTGCGAGCAGAAGTAAATACAGCTGGTGGTAAGCCACCAAATAAGCTCCCTGTTAAGTGAGCCCAAATACAACCACCTCCTCTGGGATGTCTGCAACTTCCCATCTTTCTAAATCTCCCCCTCCAACACCGCGCCTAGTGGAGGATATGGCAGAGGAACCACCCGACCACAGGGCATCGGAGTCTTTTAAAACTAATTTTTATGAGCATTAATTTAAACTAATTTTTTTTAAACTACCTTTATGAGCATTATTATGTGGACGTTAGAGTGTTGATGCGCGCAGATGAACCATTAATAATATTCTTTCAAGAAACGCATCTAATACAACAAGATACGGTAACACTCAAAGGCTATAGCTGTGAGTGATACGACTATAATGTAAATAGTAGTAGAGTGGTGGTGTTGCTATTTTCATGTGGAACTATGTGTTGGCTACAAGGCTACAACTACCTACCCTCATCCCTGCTGTTGCTGTAAAAATCTCAGTCCCCTTTAAATTGCATACCTGTAATTTCTCACTGAACTCTGTGTTCAGTGCCCTAGAAATTGCCCTAAGAAAAGAAATTATAGTTTAATACTGGAGAAAAAATTGACTTTATTAATAATCTCTAAATAAATCTGTGATTAATGTCCGAAGTTTATCACTCACATTTTATTTCCTATAATATACCTGAAGATTACTACCTTGTATTGTCCAAGTTATATAACCCAAAATAGAATCTAAAAAAAAATGAATTCTAGAAATTTTAGAATCTAAAATCTAAAAACTCTTACAAGAGTTGTTATATTATTCCAATATTGCATTCATCATTTTATATTTAATAACTATGCATATAAATAATTAGTTTAAATAATACGTTTTGTAGAATCAAGCCCCTTGTAATGTTACAAAGCTTATAGTCTGGCATTTACTTTTTATTGCTCTACATATTACAAACAGTAAATCTGAAAAACCAGATGATAATTAGCAAATTTTAACAATTAATATTCTCAAATATGATTTATCCATGTGCTTGATATGTGTGTGTATGATAATTTTTACCTGTCACAGTAAGGGGAATTTGGTAGTTGGAGGGAAAAGTGCAGAATTAAGAATAATTGATTTTATTAGCACCTGAAAAGGTGAAATTGTATAATGGTTTAATTAAATCAGATGAGATTTTTAGGAAGTTATAGCTCCCAGAACACACGAAAACAATTGACTAACGTAAGAAAATTATTATAACATAGTTAAATTGACATTATTATCTTTGTACCTTCCATTTCTTCTTAACATATTTTAATTCTTTTTTCAAAAGTTTTTCTTTCTTTAATTCTTCACATTTAATATCTCTCTGCTCTGACGATCTACTTTTCTCTTCATTATCCATCCTCTAAAAACCAAAATAAAAAAGCACAGTACAAATACAAATTATCAAAAAAGATTTTTATTATAGCAGCATGTATGTAATTATGGTAGTATATAAGGTCAACAAATTTCATTAACTGATTTCTTGGAGATGAATCTAGTTTGTTTAATTGCCTGGTATACTGCTATTTTCACATTTAAACGGCCTCAATTTGGAATTTTCAAGGGCATGATAAAACAGTTCATAAATCATGAAGTCCATTCTTTCATTACAAAGCTTGGTATTTGGATAGTACATATTGATAGTACATATTATCAATATTTGGAGAAACTTCTGAAGGTAAAAAATTTAACATAATTCCTTTTTATATTGAAAATTTAACTGAAAAATGTAAATAAATATGTTATCAATATAGTCTAACAAAAATGTTTTTTTTATGTTAAACCAATAATAATAATAATAAAATAACCACACTAAAACCAAAAAAAAAAATAAAATTTTATTCAAATATTGAAAATTTTGGCTTTTAGAAGTAGACACACCAAATTAAAAAAAAAAAAAAAAAAACACTTAGTAATTTTTAAATTGGTGCCAACTTCAAAAGTAATAATTGAAAAAAAAACTTTTTTGTAAAACTTATTTTACAACTTCCTTTTCAACTAAAATGTTGGTTGTTTGACTTACAACAAAAAATGGTGCTAGTTAGAAAAAAAATCACAAGAAATGAAAAGGAGAGAAAAATTTATCTTGGTAAAATATTAATAGGAATAAAACAAGAAACAATGAAAAATAACCCTGTCACCCTAATGACACGGATGAAAATTTTTTTTTTTATTTTAACGAGGGGGTTACTGATGATTATTTTCTAACCAATTAAATATAAATATTAATGAAACAGATTAATGAAAATGTACCGTATTTTCTTTGACGTCAGCCAATTGGTTTTCAAAGCACGTCCGTAACTCTTTTTCTTTTTCAACCAACTTATTGGTTAAATTTTTAAGTTCATTTGAAGCTTTTTCATAAGATAATTGTAATTTAGTTTTATCATCTTTTAGAATTTCATTTTCATTTTTTAACCTGAAAAAGTACAAATTGTAAACTGTTACACTTATTTAATCTAAACAAGAAAACCACATTATTACATCAGCCTAATACATAGTACTTGCTTACACTGTGTCAAATTAAATTAAATACTATCAAACAAAGAGAAAAAATTAATGCAACAAATAAAACTTATTTTTTTACTTATTTAAAAAAGATAACGGATTTTTAAAACCAAAGCAAGCAGCATATTCCTAAATTTTTTAAGTTCTAACATTCATTTTATACTAAAAATTGTTTAATTACAATAATATGTAATAAATAAAAATGTACTGGTTTTTTTTTATTAAAACAGTACAATTTATGAGAAAGTATATAATTAATAATGCAAATTTTTTTACTAATGAAATCACAATCTATATCAGATTTAGCAAACAAAATGCATTAAAAGACCAACAACAGAAAACTGACAATCTGATAACGGGCTGTACGTTAAATAAATAAAATAATTACACACTGATTGATAACTAAATAAGACTATATTTATAACAATATTAAACTATATTACTATAACGCAGAGGCCGTACTGGCGTGCATGCTTACTCTAAGACTGTCCATCTCCGACTGATAGTATACAGCATGATGAAAGTAACATGGTATACAGAATGTTCTTAATACTAAAGCTGCCCATAGGCAGCGCGTCTGATTTTAAACCATACATACTCCCCGCACGGTGATCTTTGATAAATATTAATTACATTGTCTCAGTTTATTGGCAATGGCACAAGTTTAGTAATAGGTCTCTTGAAAACCTTGCTGCCTACCTTCAACTGAACTACGCGTACTAGACTATCTTTACCTGGAAAAACACTGCATTACAGCCATTTTCCAAAATTGAGGTGGTAAGTTGTCTTCTTTCACTAGCACTACTAGACCTGGTTGAAGATTTTCAGAGCGTGACTTCCACTTGCTACGCTGCTGCAAACCATGGAGATAATCGTGAGACCATCGTGACCAAAGACTCTGTCGTATCTTCTGAAGCTGCTGCCATCTGGAAAGCTTGTTACATTTTATATCAAATTGGGTTCAGGTAGTGCTATTAAAGGTACCAATAAGAAAATGTCCAGGTGTCAAGTAAGATGGATCGCTAGGGTCATCGGATAAAGTATAGGTCTAGAACTGAGGATAGCTTCTATATCGGATAAAAATGTTAGATAAGTTTTACCTATGACTCTTTTGAGATTGTATTTCATTGACTTCACAGCTGTTTCCCACAGGCCCCCAAAATGAGGTGAATTAGCTGGTATGAAGTGCCATTTGAGCTGTGACTTGGGAGCGTAATTTTCAATGTCTGTATTAAATTCTTTATCATGAAAGAGTTTCCTCAATGAATTTAACTCATTGGTTCCAACAAAATTGATGTCGTTCTCACTATACAAGTTGGCGACGTGAACTCTTCTTGCAGTGAACGTCTTAAGGCTGCGAGGAAGGCTTGTGATGTAAGATTACTGACTAGCTCTATGTGAATAGCATGAGTTGCAAGACACACAAAAATTGCAACATAACATTTGGTTGTTATTTTACTTCTCGGATTCCCATACTTGATTTGAAATGGTCCCGCATAGTCTACTCCTGAGTTAAGAAAAGGACGACTAATCTCTACTCTGTGTTTGGGCAGCTGACCCATTAATTGATTAGCCGAGGCTGCCTTAAATCGAGAACATGTTACACAGTTATGAATAACACTTCTAATTTCCCAAATGATACAATAATTTCCACTGTGATACAAAACCTTTCGAGCTCGTGGTATCCAATATTTGAGTCTTAGTGAAGCTAATAATAATTGAGGTGCAGCGAGCAATAACCTCAAATGTTCAGCCTTGATGATCAACATCGTAAGATGGTGTTTTGGTGACAAAATAATCTGATGTTTAATATCATACGCAATATCTGCATTATTCAACCTTCCTCCAACTCAAATTATGTTACGATCGTCAAGAAAAGGATGAAGATTAAGAAGCTCACTTTTTTTAGGAACGGTAGAAGATGATCGAAGATCATTAATTTCTTGACAATATACTTGTTGCTGTACCATCCAGATGCATGTCTGCAATGAATCTTGAATGTCTGCAGTATTAAGATTTCCTGTTTTCTTCTTTTTATTACAACAATTATAAATAAATCTCTTGCATAGGGCAACTACTTGTGTTAACCAAGAAATACTTGAAAACTTACAAACTAAATCGTCATTTGGTAGAAAAAGACATGTCAAACTAGTTTCCGTTGGTCGTACTTCTGGAATATCTTGAACATCATAACTGTCTGAATTAGGCCAAGAACTGGAGGGTAAATACAACCAGATTGGTCCTTTCTTTTTCCTGTTTAGCCTCCGGCAACTACCGTTTAGATAATTCTTCAGAGGATGAATGAGGATGATATGTATGAGTGTAAATGAAGTGTAGTCTTGTACATTCTCAGTTCGACCATTCCTGAGATGTGTGGTTAATTGAAACCCAACCACCAAAGAACACCGGTATCCACGATCTAGCATTCAAATCCATGTAAAAATATCTGGCTTTACTAGGACTAGAACGCTGTAACTCTCGACTTCCAAATCAGCTGATTTGGGAAGACGCGTTAACCACTAGACCAACCCGGTGGGTTAACCAGATTGGTCCACACTACCAGATGCTTTTATCTAAACTCTCTGGATTGGAACCTCTGGAAATGAGATCAGCAGGATTGTCTGACGAAGCGACATGTTTCCAGTCATTGACGTCTGTTAGATCTTGAATCTGCAAAACTCGATTCGCAACGAATGTTTTCCACTTCGATGCAGGAGCTGAGATCCATGCCAAGCAGATTTTGGAGTCCATCCAAAGATGAACCCTTTCAATCGACAAATTCAGGATTGGTAATGTATATCGTAACAATTTTGACAATAGTAAAGGGCCACACAACTCTAACCGTGGTATGCTGACAGTTTTCACTGGTGCGATACGAGATTTCGAGCAAAGTAGTTGAACTAAAATCTTTCCCTCAGAATTGACAGAACGCAAATACAGACAAGCACCAAATGAATGTTGTGATGCATCACAGAAACCGTGAACTTCAATATCTGTAGGATTATTGATAAACTCTTCTATTTATTTTAATATCATCAATTAAAGAAAGTTGTGACACCAAAACATGCCATTTCTGGAGCAATGATGATGGTAAGTTATCATCCCAACCAATACCACTAAGCCACAATCGTTGCAAAAATATTTTGTAAGAGATTACAATAGGACTGATTAAACCAATTGGATCATAAATGGAAGCTACTGCAGACGCTACTTCTCTTTTTGTTACTATGTCTTTAAATTGTGGAATTTTGGAAGAAATTAAAACACATCTGATTGAAGAAACCACTAAAATCCTAAAGTTTGAATGCTATCTTTTTTCTCATGCTGAATTGATGTTTTTGTTTTTACAAGTTCCTGAGGTAATGAATTTAAAAGTGATTTATGATTAGAACTTCATTTTCTCAGTTGAAATCCACCAGACCTTAACAACTCTATTAACTCTGATTGGATAGCCAGAGCTGTGTTGATGTCATTAGCTCCAGAAACTAAATCATCCACATAAAAATCACGACATAAAATTCTGGCTGCAGTTGGGTACGTGTGTTTTTCTTCTCCTGCTAGATGTTGTAGGGACCTTGTAGCCAAGAATGGAGCTGAGACAGTGCCATAAGTAACCGTTTGAAGCTCATAGCATTGAATTTGATCAATTGGTGAATCCCGCCAAAGAATGCGTTGTAAGCTGCAATCATCTGGATGAATTTTAATTTGGCGGTACATTTTCTCAATGTCTGCTGTAAACGCAACCTTCTAAATCTTACCATAATCAAAAATAAGTCTTGCTGTACAGTAGGACCAACCATTAGGATGTCGTTAAGAGAAGTTCCCGTGGATGTTTCAGCTGAACCACCAAACACTACCCGAAGTTTAGTTGTGGTACTATTTTGCTTAAAAACATGAGGAAGGTAATGATGAGGAAGGTAAAACACACGTACCCAACTGCAGCCAGAATTTTGTCGTGATTTTTATGTGGATGATTTAGTTTCTGGAGCTAATGACATCAACACTGTTGTTTACAATCACTACCTTGAAGAGGCACTGGCTTCATGCGACCGAGTTCCTTATATTCTTGAAGAAATTTTGAGTATTCCAGACAAAGTGAATGATTCCTTTGAAGCCGTTTCTCTAACGCTTGAAATCGCAAACTTGCTTGATCGAATGAGTCTCCTAACGGTAAATGATCTGGCTTTAGAGGAAGTCTGACGATAAGACGACCTGAAGAATCTCGGGTTGTTGTGTTCTGATAATACTGTTCACACTCGTCTTGTTCCTTAGCCTTGGGTAGAACAACCAACTCTTCTAATTCCCAAAATTGTTTGAGCTGTTGTTGAAGTTGATCATTTGTTAATGTGGTTAACATGTGGTTTGAGGACTTCAAGAGGTATTTTCTGATTGATATTTTCCTGATAGAATCCATCCTAATTCAGTTTCAAAGATAACTGGAAACCCACCTGGTCTTACCCTTTTATCACATTTCATAATTTCGAAATATAGCTCAGCGCCTATTAACATTTCAATACTTCCTGGTTTATAAAATTCTGGATCAGATAATTTTAAATTCGAAGGCAGATTCCATGATTTGTAGTTGATAACATTGCATGGCATATTGCTAGTTATTTGTGGTAACATTAAACAAGAAATATTTGCACTAAAATCGTTATAAATAGAAAATAATTGTACGTCTACACTATAATTTATTTTAGTAGGGGTATTATTTATACCCATAATTGGAACTGACTGACGAATTTTTCTTAAACCTAAACGTTCAACACAGTTTTCAGTAATGAAGTTTGATTGGCTAGCTGAATCTTAAAGCAATCTGCATGGTTGTAATCTTCCTTGACTATCTTGGACCTTAACAATCGCTGTAGAAAGAAGAATATTCTATTACACTCTTGATTTGAGCGAACAATATATGTTAGAGGAGCTATGATGTGAAGCTGGACTGTCTTGCGAACAACTAGAAATTTTCTGGTTTAAATCTGAATCATTATTGCTATTAGAATTAAAGAATTATTTTGTGAACTTATATGTAATGAGGTGTGATGTTTGCCCTTGCAAATTCAACAGCCTCCAGAGGAACAATTCCTTACTAATTGACCTAATATAAGACACAATTGTAACATAACTTCTTATCCTTAACAAACTTAAATTTATCAGAAACACTTAAATTACTAAACTTCGAACACTTGTATAAAGTGTGAGGTTGATTGCAACATTTACATACTTTGGACTTAGTAGCAACATATGAGCTAGAGTGTCGAACAGGTTTATATTTTTGCCGTTCATCCACTGTTTTTTGTTTATTACTGCTTGAAGAGGCTAAAGCCTCCAAGGCTTGACATTTATTTTCCAAAAATTCAAAAAGAGAGATGGAAAGTTGTGTAGAAATTTTTAATTCCCATTCTCGTCTGGTTTTTTCATCTACTATCTATATACAGTTGACTTAAAATTACTTCATGAATTGGTGTTTGAATATTTAGACCATTGAGAGCATTAAAATTACTAATCGCCGTATTGATGAACTGACGCAATTCGTTGGCGTCTTCCTTACTAACTAACTTAATATTAATTATTTCTCTAACATGAGCCGATGCAATCAATCTCTTGTTTTCGTATCGGTCTTGTAACAATTTCCAAGCAACCGGGTAATTAGCATCAGTAACAGCTAAGTTTTTTATTAATTGAGCTGCTTCATGTATCAGTGTAGAATTCAGATAGTAGAATTTCTGAATTGGACTAACGTCTTTATTGTCATGAACCAATACTTTGAATGCATCTGCATAAGGCATCCAATTTTCGTACGTACCGTTAAAACGGGGTAAATTGATAGTTGGTAATTTCACTGAAGGTTTATTTTTGTTAATGAAAAATTGGTGTGAGTTGAAGTGCTGGGTTTCTGAAACTGATGTTTCCTTTAAATATTCTTCCATTTGCGCCCTAATTTCATAATAATTGTCTTAAAAATCTAACCTATCTTTTAAATGCGTATCGTAATTTTTCTCGTCCTGTACTTCTAGCAAAGTCTGTATTTTATTAAAATTATCTTAAATATTTGGCATTGCATCATATCTAACTTTAATATTACTTTTTAGTGTCTCATTATTACATTTATCGTCAAATGTATTTATGCGTGTTAATTGAGCCTTACATACTCCTAGTTGTTTTTTAAAGTTGTAATTTCTACTTAAAGAGACAATGATAATTTTTATAAAATACTTATGGACTTAATAATTATTAAAAATATAGACGATATGGATGGAATTAATCAGTAAGAAATAATAATGTGAATGATAAAGGAATCAAATGAAGGATTAGTGAATGTAAATCTATATTATAGATAGGAACGTAAATAAGGAACTGATAATTCCCAATTTGTTATTACTTATCTGAAACAAATAAGATAAGAGACTGGCAGCAGGTAGCCTGACTTGAAGGTCACGACGAAATGGCTGTTTACTTAGCACCAAAGTCGATGTCTGCATTCCAAGTCGAATTAAAACGGGCGCTGCGAAGACTGTCCCTTAATTATTGTATTACACTTGTATATTAACCGCACTTCTTATCGATATTATTACGCAACTATTATTATACGATATATTACGAACTATATTATTACGATATATTAAACACAAACTATGTTCTGCACACAATAAAAAATATCTGGCCGGAAGGACCAATGATAACGGGCTGTCCCGTTGTAGCAGAATAGTGGACTGTATTATGAATAAATAAAATAATTACACACTGATTGATAACTAAATAGACCATATTTATAAGATTAACAATATTAAACTATATTACTATAATGCAGAGGCCGCACTAGCGTGCATGCTTACTCTAAGACTGTCCAACTCCGACTGATAGTATACAGAGTGCTCTTAATACTAAAGCTGCCCCCATAGGCAGCGCTGAATGTCTGATTTTAAACCATACACAATCTATTTTCATATTATTACTTATACTTTTTTTTTTTTTTAATCACAAGAATGTATGCTATTTTCCATTAAAAATTAATGCAAGGGCTACTCAAAAATTAACTTAATAAAAATTAACTATCTATACACAGCTGAAAGCCTGGTTCAGTGTGGTTCTAGTAGTTTTACTGGAAATATCATACACTTGTTTGTTCCTGTAAAACTCTCGTTTGAAATTGCTGCTATCATAGAAAATCCTACCAAGGGCGTGCCGTCATTAGTTTCCTTCATACAAAAATCTTCACATATCACAAACAGTTCTGTATGAAATTGTAACCAATAGGTAAGGCTTCCACAAATTTTGAGCTCGCTGGTGCCTAAGAGTCTTTCTGATGAATACACAAAAAAGAAGATGGTGTCAGCACTAACCTTCCATTAACGACAAGGATGAATTCCTTGAGCACACTATAGAGGCAATGAGACATGGATTAAATTTAACACCAGAGGCACGCCAGCTCTCCTGTCACTCGTAAGGGCCGGTCAAACACTTTCTTCAAAGAAGCTGATTTTTTGGGATAGTAAAGGTGTGATCTTGGTTGAACAATTAAATCTGAAACTTACAGAAAGACATTGAAGAAATTGAGAAGGCCCTTACAAACAAATGATACAGCATGCTGCATTCAGGCATCGTTTTTCTTCATAACTCTCATGCGTGTACTGCAGTATGCATTCAATGCCAAATTGACAAGTTCAAATTGGAACTGTTTAACCATACAGCCCTGATTTGGCTCCCAGTGATTATTAGCCTTTGCCAAAAATGAAGACATGGTTAGAGATACAGCATTTTGAAAATGATGAAGTATTGAAAAAATTTGTTTTTGAGGTATTCAAAAATTTGTTTCAGATATGACAAGTGCCTTAATTTGGACAGCATATTTAGAAAAGAAGCTAAAAGATATATGTAATAAAGATATAAGATATAAAATGTATGTAATAAATTGTTTTTTCATCAATTTGTGTTTTTTTTTTTTTTTTTTTTTTTTTTTTTTTTTTAATAATGAACTGCAAGTTACTTTCCAATAGCCATCGTAATAATACAATAATTAATGCAATTAATTATAATACATACCATGCAAGAATTATGAGCTACTTATGCCAAAACCCCATTAGAAATAACTTTACAAATAATATACACCAATTCTAAACAATCTTTTAAGGATATGTTACTCTACACAAACATAAAATTATAAAAAAAAACGCTTAGTCTTCAAAATCAAACTGAATATAATTAACACACTCAAATTAAGTTATGCACAAAATCCCAGGAATTTTTATCAAACTCATTATAACCATTGTTAAGTTCAACTTTGCCATCGGGTGCTGCTACCTAGCGAGGGCTAGAGTTTCCACAGCAAGCTTGGTCAGGCGATCTGTTCACACCATGTCCTACATCATAATGTCGCAGGGAATGGTCATTATGAGGTTACTTACTCATTCGGCACTCGACTCTGATCCAAGGCAGTCACATCATACTCTTAGTCCGGATAGACTCCATTCTTTGTTCGGATGAACATTAGCTTTAATGTTTAATTTTATATTTTTATTTGTATATGTCAAGTTATACGTTATGTTAAAATTCATTCATTAACTGTCAAGACAACAATTTATTAAACCATTATTCAACAAGCAACAAGGCGTTTTCTTCATTCATCACCTATAAACATACAGTCCAACTTCATTAAAATCTACCACAACGTGTTAACGGTTTTCAGGAGAGATCGTTCATAACAACAGGGTCAATAATAACAACAGAGTTAATACAGGGTCATTCACGGGATCCGTAATGCAAGTATCCCTTCTCGTAACACAATATTGCGATGGGTAAGCAACTGCTAGCATTCCGGAGAACATCGAACGAGTAAGGGAAGCCATTGTCAGAAGCCCACGCCGCTCTATTAAGAGGCATTCAGCAGCGCTTCAAATGATCACAAGTACGGTAAGATGAATTCTGTATACAGACCTGCATTTCCATCCTTACAAGATAGCCGTCGTGCAGCAGTTAAACGAGCAAGATTTCACGCAGCGATTACAATTTTGTCGACAAACCATTTTTGAAGAAAATGAAAATTTGTTATTGTTAATGAGTGACGAAGCCCATTTTCATCTGAATGGCTTCGTCAACAAACAGAATTGCCGGTATTGGGCAGAAAGAAACCCACATCAGCTTCACGAGAGACCACTTCATAGCCCAAAGGTGACTCTGGTGTGCAATAGGAAAACGCTGCCTATGCTGATTATTTTAAAAACATCCGGTTCCCATGAATGACTGTACAATGATAAAATTCATGAAAAAGTCCACTGAAGACTAATTTCAACAAATTTAAGTGATATGGCAATTAACCACAATAATGAAGGGAATGAGGATAATGATAGTTGATAATTTCATAATCTAATTTTCAATGCATTAAAAAACTATTTTTAAAATAATAGAAATACATACACATTTCTATTCTTTTCAAGTCTGCAGAAATCATTTATAAGAGAATCCACAGCTTCTTTAATCTCATTACAGTTACTATGAGCAAACTGAAAGTCATTGTATTCTTTTACAGTTATGTTTAGCTCCTCAATTATTTTATCTTTTGATAACAATTCCAAATTCAAATTTACTATTTCTTCTTTATCATCAGATACAACTTTTCTTAGTTCATCTAATTTATAAATATTAAGAGTCAGCTCATGCTTAATTTCTTCTAAATTTATCATAAGTGTAGAATTCTTTTCATTGAGTTCAGAAATAGTTAATAGGTTACATGAGTGAAGACTTTCAAGTTCATTTAGCTCTTTCTTCAAATTTTCAGTAGCTTGTTTCTCATACTGAAAAAAAAAGTTGTTAGTTTCAAGTAAACAAATTTATATTAAACTGTATTTCTAGATATGAAAAACAACTGATATGTGATGGCATATTTTCCTAAACCATTAACTAAAGATAAAGATGAGAGCGAAGAAGTGAGATGTACACAACTAACATGTAGTGAAGTTAAAATGTTAAAAGAAATCAATTTTCTGAATATAAAAAATGTGAAACCATCAAAGATTTATTGTTATGTTAGACAAACAACAGATGCTTTTGAAATGAAATGTAATAGGGGCGTTGAAAACTGGATGGGTTAATAAACTTAAAAATACTGATTACTCGAAAATACTAATTACAAATTTAAAAACAAAAATTGACAAGATATGTTTGTGGCAATATACGAAGGCATTGCTGATACTAAATTTGTTTATAGAGATGTAGACATTATGTGAAGACAGGGATTAGAATATGAAACAAATCATTGAGAAGTAGGAATAGGAATTATTTAAATGCTAAGATATAGCACAGTATATAAAAAAATACAGAAGTGTATCAATGTAGTATAACTACTGAAGAAAAGAAATTAAACAAAAATTTAGATTTAATTACAGGCTTAGTAAGTGTATTTTACAAAGCAAAGAATATTCTCTTTGTATATTGGAGTCAATATTCTTCATTCTGTTGGAAAAATCATAACTCTATTGCTTTAAAACACAGATAATCAGTTATGTACCATAAAGAAAGATATTAACTGATTTCTTATCAATCTTTTCACTGTCATTTAAACAATTATAGGTATTCCAGTAAAAATAGCTTCAAATTTTAAATAAAAAGAAAAAGATAGGAAAGTGATGAAAAATGTCATTGATATTTGTTCTTACATAATCCTTCACTAATTAATGAGTCTCTATAGTATGGATAATGCTAACTATATAGAAAAGGATGATAAAAAATTTTGTTTTCAACAGTTTATTTGTTCTTGAATTGTACAATAAAACTTTTCATGTGTAATAAATGCATTACATCATACAAATTTAAAATTAACCTAATTTTAAAAGTTATATTAGATTAAACACAAAAATACATTAAATTATGAAATAAAAAATTACAGGAAAAAGTAAATTACTAATACATAGCCTGAGAATTTTTTCATTATTGGTTACTTTTCTAGGTTTTCTGAGTGAATGACATAGAAGTTATAACATTTTTCTTTCCTTTAAATTTTAGATCTTTTCATTAAGAAATAGTTTCTTCCTAACAACTGAAAAAGGTTTATTGTTGCTTATTTTTTCAAAACAATTTTTTTTTTGTTGCTGTTTGTAGAAGCCTTTGTAAATGGTTTCTTGATTACCTATGGTAATTGCTATAAGATTTCAACAATACTACGTTATATGAAAATCAAAGCTATTGAAAATTAAGAAACTACGTCTCATAAAACTGAACTACCTCATAATTTTTCTGAATATTTTCTGATTCCTTAAGCAGAGTTTCAAGGTCTTGCACTTGTTTCTTTAGTGCTTCATTGTCATTAGAAGCTTGTTTTAACAGCACTTCTTTTTCCTCAAGTAACATCTAAAAATAGAAGAAAATTTTAAAAACAAACATTAATAGTACATAAGCTACAACTTACCATTAGGTGTTTGGAGGTAAAATATAGTAAACAACATCAATCTCATTTATTTTATATATCCAGTTTATTAACACTTTCATTTCCACCATTTCAGTTGAATACTGACCCCCCCCCCCCCCTCTTGCTAGCAAATTTGTTTTTGCACTATTAAGATTTTACATTGTAATAATTATTTGGAGATTTTTTTTGTCTAAATAACTAAAAATACAGAATTTATTTTCTTCACTTAAGAAATTCTTTATTTATAATGCAGATTTTATTTCTGGTTTAGAGATCACTGTTGCAATTACTGCAGCTATTTTTATAAATATTTTTTAACTAGTAAAAAAACTGTGCTCAAACATTATGTGAAATAATTTTGTGAAAAACAGTAGAAGATAAAAAAACTTAATTATCATCTACAGAACAATTAACAAATGTGATATAACAAACCAACAATAAAAAATAAAGTAGATAACAATGACTTAAGTAATTGCCATGCCTGCAGACACTTGGATTGTAGTAATAATAGAATAATTTTTACAAAAACAGAATTATTAAATAAGGATGACAAATTTAAGAAAGATGAAATACTAAATAATACCTAAATTTATTTAGGTGTGGGTGTTTTTTAAATACGTGTATCAATATTTATCTCTTATCACGCTGACTGGGTTTGTTTTATTTATTTAGAATACTTGAGTTACATTTACTAATAACTTGAAATACAAAAAATAAAAAATAAATAAAAATCTATAAATAATGAAAAGAATTTTTAAGTTTATTTAGCAGTAGTATTCTAACTTGAAAATTAAATTAAAATAACAGCTAATCTGGTAGTGAATTATCATTTATGTCATTTAATTTTTTGCAGTGTCTTTATATAAAATTCATTATACTATAAATGATGTGATCACAATTACTGTGAATTATTATATTTTTGTTTCTAACTCACTAAAGTGTACTAGTTATCAACAATAATAAAAGATTTGATAAAAAAATTCATGGAATTTCATTTTTCTCAAAAAATCTTTATTCATCAATATTGACTGTCACCTTTAAAGTACTCCTTTTCAAATATAATATATTTATGCCAGCACTTTTTCCAATCTTCAAAGCACCTCTGAAATGCAATTTCCAGGATGGCATTTAAACTCCTTCAGCAATTCTGTCTTTATCTTTTCAATGCTGGCAAAACGTTGTCTTTCATAGGTCTTTTCAGCTTCTTGGTTCTTTTCTTTCATGGTTCTTTTCAGAAGTTACAGGGAGCCATGAGGGTGAATACAGAGGCTGAGCCATCAGAACTGTGTTGTACTTGGCCAAAAATTCACAAACAAGCAGTGAAGTGTGAACAGGTCCATTATTGTGGTGCAATTGTCATGAATTATTTCGAGGGCACTCATCAAACATCCTTACCCTTTTGGAAATGTTTGTACCACTTGCAAATACTTGTTTTATTTACAGAAGAATCACCAGAAGCAACATTTAACATTTCCAATGTGGTGCTGCACTTTATTCCATTCTTCAGCAAAATTTAATGCAGATTCTTTGTTCCATTTTTTCCACAAATTGAAAATCATCAACCTTACCAAAACAGATATAAACTTGTTAACAGCCAACAATAAACTAAGCATCCAATGTGGCTACCAATGTAAACATATATTAGAAATAAGAGAACCACAACACAACAAAAAAAGGATTGTGATATTGGACTTTGGAAAGACAAAGATCAAAAATTTTTTTATCAAACTAGCTGAACATTTACTTGCACTTGGTTGGGTATTTATAACTTCTTATTTGTTCATGCTGACTATTTATATTAACTAATTTTACAGTCTTAATTACATTTACTTCTTTGTTTTATGAAAAAAAGACCTAAGTCTGTGGATTTTACTTTAAAGTTGTTAAATTTATGTACAATAAATCCTCAATTTATTATGTATATCAACTGATTTAAAATTATTTATTTTACCTTTGTATCAGCAAGATTAATTCACAGTTTATTCACATGTAATTTCATCTATCACCTGATAACCTGACATTTTTTTTTTAATTCCTCTGAACATTTTTTTATATATCTGACAAGCATGTAAAGTAACACTACTATATGTTTTAAAATGCATAATAAAATAATACATTGTATTTTTAAACATTTTTATTTAAAATAATAACATTAAAATATTTAATTAAGTATTTAAAATATTTCTAAATTAAAATATTTATGCAATGTACATTTTATTATAAAGGATATAAATAATCACAAGAAGTATTAATTTAAAATGAAAATAATATTAATATATAATTATCACCTGCATTTCCAAATACAATGTAAACTCGTTCATACAGACTGGTAAACTAAAAATGGATAAGTGGCCTAATTTACCAACATAAAATTCTCACCATGGATCTACAGGAAATAAACACTGACCAGGATGCCATGGAATCTCCAGGAAATAGGTTCTACAAAGGTATACCTATGAAGAGGTGATGAAAAATGTTCCACAGTTTGGAACAGGATTTTTAGTCAGCTACACAAAATAATAAACTCCATACAAGAATTCAAATCACAATCCCCAAGAATCTCAACACTCACCCTAAAGTATGTAATAAAATTTACACTAATAAATACCCATGCACCCACAGGACCATAAAGAAGCAGAAAAAGCTCTGGGATCTACAAGACCTGACTATGAATAACATCCCCAAAAACCATGTTAAAAATCGGAAATTTCAATGCTCAACTAGGCAGAGAAAGAAGATACTGCAACATCATCAGTAAATGGCCAGTCCAAAAGAAAATAAACAAAAACAGACAGTTTCATCGATTCTGCAGAAACCACAAGCTAATCTTGGAATCCACATATTTCAAAAGAAAACCTCAAAAACTCAAAACCTGGAAATACCCTGACTACACATTAAAGGAGAATGGCAACCAGACCATGTCTTCATGGACAAACAACCACCACAAAAAGCTCTACAATGTAACAGAGGATTAGAACTCACTTTGTAGTCAAAATTAAAATTAAATTTACTTCCAAAAGAAAGAAACAAAACCAAGCCCCTAAAACTAAACCTAAAACTAAACGAAAACTAAACTCCCACAATAAAAGTAGTCTACCAAGCACTGGGTGACATGAACTACAAAGCAGAAGGAGAAGATCACACACTTTTGTAGTCATCTGAAAACATGCAGGAAGATCAGCAAAAATTTCCCTTCAACAGCTTATCAACATCTGAATCAAAGAACTACCAGAACACTGGACGACAGCTATCATCCATCCACTACACAAAAAAGAGGACAAAACAGGCCCTAATAATCATATCTGGTTCTCCTGACACGTCCAGAGTTGGTTGTTGCATTTTGGCCATTCTTTGAACTAATAGTGTATGTGTACCGCCACTAGTATCGAACACTGTGTCAGTCTTAACTATTACAACATCCATATTATGCTAATTGAACAAGACTCATCATTTGTTCTTCTTCACCAAATAGTAATTGGGTTAGGTTTGGACATGCACCCACCTCATCGAGGGCCCTTCAAAGCTATTTTCAGGTTCTGAAGGGGGCATGGTGAAGGAGTGGCAACAACTGTTGGTCACCCAACCCCTGTAGATGAAGACACCAACCTTGTGACAATTCCAGTCATCACACACAGTTCATAGTTCTGATGGGTTTAACAGGAGTCGTCTTCAGACCCTCTAACTGATTACATCTCACAGTAATAAGCCAGGCCTTGGTTGGGATGCCACCAATGTAAATGATGCCTTGGTATACATAAGTGATTTTAACTCAGCACACAACTGTTGGTCTGCTTACACTCCTTGGATACATTCTGTAATCTGTGTGGTATTGCAAGATTGCTTACTCAGCCAAGTTCTTGCACAGCCGATACAACAGCAGCTAAGAGGTGCAAGTGACAGTAGAATTTATAGCCATCCATCTGTCTGTAGCTCGCTGCGAGCAGTTGTCATGTTATTGGGTTCGTCCATTTGAATTAGTGGGTAGATAGCAACCTTCATTAGATTTTTATTTCTTCAGGAAGCAATGTTGAAAGGTAAATCTAAGAAGCAACCCAAGCCCAAGCAGGTTAGGGCTGTTGAGGTCACTGAGGTAGACTGATGATTCATCAGCCTCCTCTGGTGATGAAGACAGTCAGGCAGGGACTTCTACCCAGGGGGAAGGAAGATGTTATGGCTAATTTTCTGAAATCAAAAGATAAAGCCTAGTAGTTGCGTTCCTTTGATAAGGGTTTTTAGTGAGCATTTTAAGCAGCCTTTCCTGAGAATCCCAGAAGTGCCCCAGCTATTTAGGGTCAAAATTGACCCCAAAATTGAAAGAATTCAAAGTTTTTATGTCTGCATTAGCAGAAGGATATGAGGCATTGCCTTCTAAACCCGTGCAAGTGAATGTTATGTGGATGTTATCAAGGACAAACGAGAAACTAGTTTGTCTCAAAAGCAAACGGAGGTCCGGGGAACTAGGAATAAATTTTGTTGTTGTGAACAATATTTTTGGTGGTAGTATTTTATTATTCATTTGCCTCAAATTTATATGAGACACACATTTTTATCTACACACAAATTTGCTCTATAAAATTTAGAACTAAGCACGGGGTTTGTGATTCCGAAAACTCTGTTAGCTAGTTCAGAGGTCAATGTCGTAGGTCATTCAAGATGTTCGGATGAAGCTTGCAGCGAAGGCAAAAGCTGAGTTTATAAAATACTGATGTAAATGTTTACCAAGGCATTTACATTAATGGCATCCCAATGAGGCCTGCTCATTACTATGAGATGTAAAAAGTTAGACTACCGTTAAAGCCCATTAGGGCTAGGAACAGGGGGAGGGCAACCGGTAGCATCACAAGGAGGGTGTCTTCTCCTATGGGGTTTGGATGTGCATTATATGAAAGAAGAGGATGCAAAAACTAGTAAAGAGATAAGGAACGAATTTCAAGTGGATTTCAACTAAGAAGGGGCTTGCTACGTTGGGTGATAAACAAGGAGACACTGAAAATTATATTGGACTCGTAAATGTCGAGAAAAATGACATGAGAGCAATCCAAAAAGAAAGAGGTATCCGAGAATCATAGTTTACGGTATTGACTGGAGTCTAGCTTAGGATGAGGTAATACCTCTGATTAGCGAGTAAAACACCCAGCTGGATGAGGCTGCATTTAAGTCGGTGTTGATTTTTATTTAAAACAGGTAGGTGCGATGCAGAGCGCCACCACAGGGTGTTTGAGATAGGTCCTTCATTATTGAAGACCTTCCTTCCTTGCTGAAAAGAGGCTAGGCTGTTCATTGATTTTGCTTCTTGCAAAGTCAAGGAGTATGTCAATGATCTTCAGTGGTCACAGGGCAAAATTCTGTAATCTGCTCGTTATTTGTGCCCACTGCTTTGAGGAGGGCGCAAGGAATGTCCCAAAAAGGCTTATCCTCCATCATGTATAAATTGTAAAAGGTTGAAGAAAATCATAAGCATTCTGGTGATAGCAAGGAGTGTGGATCATATTTGAGAATTGTCAAGATTTAATTCTCTTGATGGTTAGTTTCAGTCAGTTGAAGGCACAGGGTGCTTAAATTGCTCAAATTGATTTAGGTGAAGTGGCCTTATGTCATAAGCTAGATGTTGTTTTGATGCAGCATCCGTATATTACATCTGGTAACCTGCCAAATTTCACGGGATAGAAGCAATTTTATTGCGGTTCTGACAGCATGTCCGCTGTTTTGTGCAGAAGAGAAATAAGTTGTGTCTTCTTGCAGCAGCTCTCTAACAATCATCATGTTGTTGTTAAGGTTGATACTCAGAACTTACATCTTTATATTGTTAATTTCTTATTTCCAGTATTGGACCCTTTTCCTTTCTTTCTTTTTCCTGTTTAGCCTCCGGTAACTACCGTTTAGATAATTCTTCTGTTAGGTCTAGAATTAATTCATTTTCAATCACTATAGATTGTATTGTGTGACCAACAATTACAAACATTCATATTGGGCAAAGATGATGTGAAAGTACCACATCAAACCTACAATTAGCAGATCCAGCATTTCATAAAAAAACAGATGTTGATTTGCTCATTGGTATTGAGTATTTCTTTGAGTTGTTGTGTGACAGGAAGATAAACCTTAGCAACTCTTCAATTGCCCTCCATAATACAAGAATAGGATGGGTCATAAATGGAAGGTTTAGATCTAGTGCAATAACCAGACCGGTTCTAAGCTGTAATCTATTTATAGAGGAAGGATTGGATGAAAAGTTACAAAGGTTTTGGGAAACAGAGCAACTACATACAGTTGATAATCTCTTATCAAGTTCAGAGCTTGAATGTGAAAAAATTTTCAAAGAGATGTTGTCTTGAGACAACGAAGGAAGATTTGTGGTTCATCTGCCCACCAAGGGGATCGAGGTGTTAGGGACATCAAGAGATGCAGTATTCAGATGGCTAGCTTCTCAAGTAAGACGATGGGCGAGAAATCAAAGTCTCTGGGAGCAATATGTTGCTTTTATGAGGGAGTATTTAGACTTAGGTCATATGGAACCAGTCTTTGGTAGTGATGAGCAGCAACAAGTAGTTTAGTACTTACCTCATCATGCAGTACTAAATGTGAAGAGTCTAACTATGAAGTTGAGGGTGATATTCGATGGTTCCTGTAAAACAGCAAGTGGTGTCTCATTGAATGATTGTCTACTGGTTGGTCCAGTTGTTGCAAGATGAGTTGTTGAGGTTCAACATCCTATTGAGGTTCAGGAAACATCAATTTGTAATTACTGCAGACATAGAAAAGATGTACCGACAAATTAAGGTACACCCCAATGATCGTGATGTGCAACGTAATCTATGGCGTGAAGACCCAAGTGAGCCAGTTAAGGAATATAGATTATCAACTGTAACTTATGGAACATCTTCAAGTGGGATTCTCTAATAGACGTGTTTATGTTTACAATCAAGCTTCAAGCAGACAATCTAGTTACCAGAAGATTGGTACTGTCTCAGATTAAATCGCTGTTCAATCCATTGGGATTGTTGGGACCAGTTGGGCTGAAGGCTAAAATTTTTATGCAGCGACTGTAGGAGTTAAAAATAGGCTGGGATGAAGTCGTGGAAGAGTTTTTTAAACAAATTACCAATGGTTGAATTGCTTCAAATTGATCGAAAGATTTTACCGGTGAATCCTACAGAGATCCAAATACATGATTTCTGTGATGCTTCAACTCTAGCATACGGTGCTTCTATCTATGTGAGGAGTAGCACAGCAGATTGTGAAACCACAATAAGACTAGTCTGTGCAAAATCTAGAGTATCACCGATAAAAGCAGTGTTGTTACCGTGATTAGAATTATGCGCTGCACTACTTCTGGCAATTAGTCAAGAAAGTACTCTCAGCCTTAAAATTAGAAATGACACCTAAAATAGTTCTCTGGTCAGATTCTACTGTAGTGTTGTCATGGATAACATCTTGTTCCTCTCAGTGGAAAACCTTTGTGGGCAACAAGGTTGCACAGATTCATGAGCTATCAAGCACATGTGAGTGGCAGCATGTTAGTGAGGAGGACAATCCAGCAGATTATATTTCAATAGGGTTGATGCCAAATCAAATTGGAGAAGTAACCAGATGGTGGAAAGGTCCTGAGTGGTTAACACAAGACAAGAGTAAATGGCCAGAAAGATCTTATGCAAATGAAACAGAATTGGAAATCAAGAAGAGGGTTCTTGCGATGACAGGCATTGAATAATGTGACCTGTGGACAAGATATTCAGAACTCAATCATCTCCAAAGAATGACAGCCCTCTGTATGAGGTTTATTGCCAACTGCAAATCACCCATGGGTAGGAGACTTAACGGTGTTTTGACAGTAGATAGCTAAATCTGGCACTAACATTAATTAGAAGAGCACAGTTAGAAGAGATTAATTATTAATTATTATTAATTATTAGAAGAGATTCGAGAAGGAGCTTCTATGCCTTCAACGAAGTTCATCAGTTCATAATAAAAGTTGTTTAAAAACCTTTGCTCTGTTTGTAGACAATAAAAATATTATTAGAGTGGGTGGAAGGCTCATTAATTCAAAGGTGGACTACGAGCAAAAGCATCCAATTGTGTTACCATCCAAACATCCTCTCACTAATTTAATAATGCAAAATGAACATGTGAGATTACTACATACTGGGCAACAGCTACTGCTGGCATCAGTGCGATTGAAGTTTTATGGTAAAAGTACAGCAAAAAAGATTACTTACCAATGTGTTACGTGCTTTAAGGTTAAGCCAAAGTCATATGACCAACTTATGGACAATTTACCAAAGGAAAGAGTCCAACCTGCACGACCATTTTTAAATTCTGGGGTTGATTACTATGGTCCTGTATCAGTTTGCCCAAGCCATAAACGAGGAGTTGCTCCTGTAAAGGCCTACATTACTATATTTGTGTGTCTTGCAACAAGAGCAGTCCATATTGAGTTAGTCAGCGCTCTTACTACAGAAGCTTTTCTTGGTGCATTAGAGCAGTTCATGTCACGACAAGGAAAATGTGCACACTTTCAGACAACGCAACCAACTTCACAGGTGCAAATCACAAGAATTCTTAAGGGATCTATTACTTAATAAGGAGCATCAAGAATCTGTGGGTAATTGGCTGGCAACAGATGATATTCAGTGGCACTTCATTCCACCAAGTTCACCTCATTCTGGGGGCTTTTGGGAGACAGGAGTTAAGTCTCTCAAGCATCATCTAAGGAGAACAGGTGGGGAATGTAATATTTACATATGAAGAATTTACACTATATTAACTTTCAAAGCCTGTTTAAACTCCCGACTTCTCACTCCCATGACCAGTGACCCCAGTGATTTGTTATCCTTAACTCCTTCTCATTTCCTCACTCAAATGAATACCTATCCAGTTTAAAACAGAGACTTAACTGGCAGCAACCATCACTGAAACCTACCATTGGTGATTTGGTGATCATCAAGGACAACAACCTACCTCCTATGAAATGGAGACTGGGACGCATTACCTTTAACTTCAGTCTGGAAAGGATGGCCTAGTCAGGGTCATCATTGTTAATGCTGGTAGTGGAATTCTCAAAAGGGCTTTAAACCAAGTGTGCCCACTTCCAGCTAAGTAGTGTTGTGGTGTTATTTTCATATGTTTGGAAGGTGGGCAGATCGCCCTTCCAAGTTTTTTTCCTTTATAGTCAATTCAGACGTTGTATGTTCATTCATTTTTTTTTTATGCAAGTATGTGCTCATTTGTGATCTTTGTTATTGTGATTCAGTCATTTTGTTGTATACAGTCCATTTGTTCTTTATTCAATGTTTTGAAATAAATGTTGTTTACTTCCATGTAATTCAGTTCTTTTGTGTGTTTGAATTATTTTATCATTTTATTTGAATAGTTTGAATTTTATACATTTCGGATTAGATGAATTCTCCCACTAACACCCTCTTCATTACCTTTTTTAACTTCAAGAAGATTAAGGCTCTGTTTCAAATGCACACAGAAAAAATATCTTACTCAGGCAATTTAGATTGCTCGGTATCCTGTGCATTTTAAATGAATCTGGAGCAACCTGAAGTTAAAGAAAGGACAAATACTGGTTCAAACAAGTATACACAAACTTTCATGTGAAATGAAGTTACCAGAGGTGAAAAGCGTTGTCAACTCACGAGTAGATGTTAGAATGATTTGAATTTTTTCCCACATTTATAAGTTACATTGCTAAATGAAAATACAAAATACATTCAAGAATTCGAACAACATACTATTAGGTCACGCATCTTTATGCACTTTCGTAATAGATAGAAGTTGAGACTCTCTAGATTAGACTTTCAAACAAGATAACCAAATTCCTGGTTTCACAATGTACCCTACCCGATGACAGTCAGTTATTGACAGTTAGTTATTGGTTAAGCTTGTGTAGGCATAACCCTATGAATTGTTTTTGCAAGATATCACTATTGTAAAATACTGTTGATGGAATAAACGGTGAGGCTCCTTTTACATTCAGTGAACGTTGTGTGGGAATATTCACTAAAGTATTTAACAGTTATTCATGGGCTATTTTACAATTTATAGGAAAAAGGGAATAGTTAAATCGTTGTTTAAAGGTTGTGGCAAGGATCCTACTGTTAGTTCCTCATATCAACCTCTTACATTATAGCCAGTTACTGGTAAGGTCTTATAAACCACAAACTGGTTTGCACTAAACCAGTTCTTATATAACTAGTAAATTATTATGAAACACTAATAATTATTGTGAAGGCCAGATGTAACATTAAAAACTGCTATTTGTAAAGCAAAACAACAAACAGATTGAGGGAAATGACATATGTTCCATCTCATTCCTTAAGTCAAGTGCATACAGTTCATGATTAACAAATTTAGTAAACTTAATTTTTTTTTATCTCTTCATTCATTTTGTAAGAAAAACTAGTGTATTTTATCAGCAAATAGTTAAGTTTTGCATTAACAAGCAATGAAATTGTAATGCAAATCATTTTATGAAAAAAGAAAACAAAACTTCTTAATTAATAAGTGTAATTTATATAAGGCACAAAACAATTCATTCTTAATATTTAATAATAAGCATACATTTGCAGAGATTGATGATTTTCTTTTACAAAACTGAAAAACTGGATGCCTGAATTGCTTTAAAGGTAGTGATTATCTCAAAACAAGTAATTACACGGATGAATCGTATATAGATTTTCTCATATTTACAGGAAAAGGGTAGTAGTTAATTAATAGGACTAACATATATCAAAAGAGATAATAACTAATCATACACATTAAAACTGCCTCACAGAGGTGGAATTCTCGGAAGCAAATTTAATTATCTCAAAGTGACTAATAATTTTAATAAATTGTTTTGTAATAAATTTTTACTTAATTTGAGAGCATAGCCTACATTTTTTTTTTTCGGAAACCCCTCATCACAAAAAAAATTAGGCAAACATAGATATTTTTGGATTTATTTTTTAGAGAAACAAGGTTTAATTTAAAGGCAAGTAAAAAATTATGTCAACAAAAATTTAGTGAAATATAAAAGAAAAGAAATTTCAGTGAGTGAGCATTAAAAAAAATATATTTGAAAAGTGTAAATTTACATGGAAGTAAAAAGATATTATCCAAGAGTTACAGATCGAATTCAAACAAATCTACTGATTGGTTTGTATTATATTCCAAAAGTCCCATGTCTAGTGGATCCCTATTTTTATCTCATCCCAATTAATTTTTATTTAAACTTATAGAAATTTCTCAGCAGGGAAATTACTTCTTTATTTCTCAAATTCTGTAGAAAAAATATCTGAAAAATTATTTAATCAGCAAATAGAGCAATGGGAAACTACCTCGCTACTATATATATAAATATGGAATTTGATTTTCATAATTCATGAGAATGGCTATAAACATTTTAGGTGAAAACTAGTATTTCATGTAAGATCATCTACATTAAATACTGAAGATATGTACAAATGTTAATTAAATAATTTTCACTTTGTAAGTTAATTTTTAATAAATAGCAACACACACACTACATAACAAAATATAATAATTAATTTCAAAATACGTTTAATTTTTGACAAAATTATTAATAGATGTTATATTTCATTCATTCATTATTCACTACAATGTAGTTGAAAATATGACTTTTACAGTTCATAAATGAATTTAAAATAATTAATAATTATAAATTACATACAACAAAAACAACTGACATACCATATTTTGTTTGATGACAAGCTGATTTTTACAATGCAATTCTCTTTCTTTATTAATTTGTTTCTCTTCCAAATCATTTAAATTTTCTTTACCATTTTCAAGGACTAACTTAAGTTCAGCTCTATCAACGTTTAGTTCTTTATTTTCACATATTATCCTAATAATGAAATGTAATATAACAGTTTCAACAAATAACTTAAACAAACATAGCTAACATAATGACAATAATTAATGCTGAAAATAAATTCACATCAGCATTAATTGCTCTCCAAAACAAGAAAAGAAATAAATGAGAAAGGATGTACGCAGCAATTACACTTTGATAAAGAGCAAATATGACTGTTAACAGTTAATTTTTAAGAATTATTTTTATCTTTAACTAAACAAATTTCATTTTTAACTACATCATTTTTAATACATAATACTAATATCTAATAGCTTTACTTTATAATGATCTAATAATCTTTACTTTGAATTATAATTATTTCTTTAATTTATCTCATTTTCACATTATGCTTTCATTATATTAATATAAACGAATTTACTCACATTAGCCCTCTACATAGAACCCTTCTCTAGTTATACACTCGTTGCAGCATCGGTATGGCCCGTCAAACGCTCTGGAGAAATCACTTTGTGGGATCGCCTTCAACTGCTCAGTACAATTGCTTTGGGTGGCCGGAATGTCAGCGAAAAAGCGGCCTTTCATCTTCAACTTGAGTTTCGGAAACAGAAAATAGTCTGCTGGACCCAAGTCGAGTGTATAGGGCGGGTGGGATAAGACAGTTATTTGATTTGTGGTATAATAACATTAAAACTGTTGCCATGTGTGCCGGGCATTGTCGTGCAACTGCTTGTATCCCGGTACTCGGCCCGGATTCGACGAATCCAACGCATCAGGCATTTCATTACTTCCAAATAGAATTTATAATTCACGGTTTGACCAGTTGGGACAAATTCATGATGTACCAGGCCCTTAAGTCTAAGATTGCAATCAACATCGTTTTCACTCTTGATTTTTGCTACCTGACTTTCGCCGGTCTTTGTGCTCTAGGACTCAACCAAGCAACAGATTCTTCCAATCATCATCATCATCTGCAAAAAATTCGGGTCGATATCAGCAGTTTCAACGAAGTCTTGAGCGCAAAAAAGACGCACCTGTTTTCGTTCTTTGGCCAAGAAGTGTGGAACGAAACGAGAGCACGCCTTTGGGCGGTTTTTCTGTTAGAATTGTGCGTACGCATTTTTACCAAAAAACACGCTTCGTTCGTCATCATCCAATGACTCCCTGCCGTGTTTAAACAGTTTCCACCTTGTGTATGTTGTAGTATGAGTGCGGCTAATCACCGAATGGTTGCTGTATCATAGAATAAGTTTCAACAAAATTTTTTTTGTAGTTAACACAAAATGTTATTGCGTTTCTATGTTCCATGTCACGATACTGGCTAGGAACGGAGGAGGTGGTGTAGCGACCGGACACGCTACGAGGTGGGATCTTCTCCACTCCGGCGGGGGGGGGGGGGGAATCGAGATGTTCCATGTCACGAGCTCGCACAAGGTCACATGAATACAAAGTACGCGGCCGAATATAACTTGAGACTAGAGTGAAGAAACGTGATGAAATTTTGTTTTCAGCTTTTTCAGCTGACAAGCATTTCTTGACTTTGACATTGCATGCACACTACCAACACTTATGCTCACGTCTGATGCATTTCAGTGATGGTTATGCGGCAGTCACCTTCCACGAAACTGAGAAAATTGGGTTTTGGTATGAAACACAGCAAAAAAATTTTTTTCCTTAAGTTACATGAAATAAAACCTAATAAAAAAGACAGTGGTTCAACTGTGCAATAAAAGAGGCAAATATGAATGGTTGATTAAAACATTAAAAAGTTAATAAATTATAATTAATTAATGTTAAAAAACATTAAAAGTTAATAAAGGTTATATGAAGACAGTAATGAGTGTGTATGAAATAATTATCAGTGAAAAGAAATCTATATGTCGTCATCATCATAAGACTGAAAATTAAAAAATGTAGAAACTTTTGAATGGATCTTGAACAAATGATCTTGATCTTGAGAAAATGATCAAAGATCTCTGTGAAAACCCTCAATACATAAAAAAGAACTTATAAATAGAGCATATTAAGGATATAAAGAAGGTGAGCCATCAAGAAATTGAAAGGAAGTAGTTTAGTTCACAACTACTTCAAAGGTAGAAAAAATTTCAATTCAAATTAGGTATGCAATTAATTATTGATTGATTACACTAGTCAACATATTTTTGTCCCATGAGTACTAATAAGGGTACTTAATGCAGTTTTTTACCCTGTTTTCAAATATGTATTCAGAATTTCTCAATCACAGTTTTTTGTTATTTTTATTTTTTTAAATATTTTAAAACTCTTTTCATTTATTTGTCCATTGTCAAGTAAAAGCACCTACAGAATTGTAAATATGATGAAACCAAATGAGCTAACTCAAAAGGTAGCGGGCGCTGCTACTGTTGTGCAGGTTCAGACATGTACATGTACAAATGTGATCTAGTATTATTGTGTATTACATATTTACAACTTTATTTCTTTTAATTAGTCGTTAAAAAATGTTAAGAACTTTATTTTGGGTGTAAAGTCGTGGACCGAACAAGGGCCTGGGCCCTACATATCTGTTGTTTATCATGTTCTAGGCTTCTCATTTCATGGAAAAATGGCAAACAAATTTGGGATAGCAAATTGTATGTAGCCATTTGCAAATCATAGGGATAGCAATTTTCTATCCCTGCGATTTGCCGGGAACCCAAAGAACACTCTACCAACTGTTATTTCTGTTTAATAAACATTAACGGGATTATGTCAAAGTCAAAACATACAGTGGTGTACCCTAACTTGCAATCTGCAATTAGACCGGTTCCACAATACAAAAAATTGCCCATACCAAAATCTTCAAAACACGTGACATTAGATGAAGAGAGCCCAGAGTCTGATGGAAGTAAGGAAGAAAATGAAATGGATTCTGGTGATTCAACTTTTGAACAAAGCAATTCATCTGAGCCTCATTTACTGACACAAGAAAATCTTAACGATCGATCTCATACGAGATATAAAATTATCCAAAAAACAGTCCGAAATGCTTACTTCCTGGCTAATAGGATAGAATCTTCTTCAAAAGAATACAAAGTTACGTACTTATTGTTGTTATCATCATTCTGAATTTAAAGACTATTTTTCTGAAGAAAATGTCAGTGTTTTGTTATGACATTTCTTCTTTTACGGAGACACTTTATAATGAATATAACCCAACAGAATGGCGCTTGTTCATTGATTTCTCTAAAGTTAGTTTAAAAGTGTGCTTCTGCATTAATTGCAATAAATTCCCATCAGTGCCTTTGACTCACTCTGCTAGTATGAAAGAAACATATGAAAACTTTAAATTTATATTGAAAAACCTTCAATATGCAGTGTAAGAATGGAATGTTTGTGTTGATTTGAAGGTAATTGCAGTTATTCTTGGTCTGCAGCTTGGTTACACAAAGTATTGTTCTTTTTTGTGTGAGTGGCATAGTAGGGACAGAAAAAACCATTTCATTAGAAATGAATGGCCTAAACGTGAATCACTCATTCTTGAACAAAAAAATGTGAAATATGACCCATTGTGCGATCCTAAAAATGTGGCTACTTCAGTTACATATCAAATTAGGATTAACGAAGAATTTTGTCAAGGCCATGGACAATAATCCTGGTTTGATGTACTTAAAAACAGTAGTTTCCTAAAATTAGTGATGCAAAAATTAAAGAAGGGATATTTTTGGGTTCACAAATATGATCAATAATGCATTATGAAAAGTTTGAGGAACTATTGAATCCAGTGGAGAAAGCAGCTTGGCAAGCTTTCAAAAATGTTGCTCAGTTTTTTGGAAAATCGAAAGGCGGAAAATTGTCAACGATCTTATAACACCTTATAAAAATTTGGGTTGTAATATGTCCTTAAAAATACACTTCTTACACTCACACCAAGATTTCTTCCCAGAAAATCTTGGGGCAGTGAGCAATGAGCACAAGGAACACTTTCTTCAGGAGATTTCAGCTATGGAAATGAGGAAGCTATGGAAGACAAATGGAATTTGCCTTGATAAGTCTTTAAAAATAAAAAATATGCTGGCTGATTATTGTTGGACCATCAAGAGGGATGCTCCACAGGTGAATTATAGCAGAAAATTGTTATTTCTTACTTTCTAGGCGAGTCAAATGTTTGAATATTGAGTAGTTAAGAATGCAGAAAGTATTAAAATGTTTGAAATTATAAATGCCTGTCTCTCGGAAACCTTGCATGATGAGAATAAACCAATATCATATTTTAATTCAGTAGAAAAAATATCAGAATCACATATTTTTCTTCCTGAGAAAAAACCCTTTTGTTCCCCAGTGTTATTAATCCATTGACCTAATATATGATTGATGATTTCTCAGTTCAGCAATCACCTGGGAAAAAAGGAATTTTGGAGATGAAGATAGAAAGGAAAATCTCTTATAGATTAAGTGTATGAAGCATAGGTTAACAGTGTCTTCTTTAATTAAAAAAAAAGATGAAGCATGACAAAAGAGGTTGGCCAATTAATTAGCATAAGTTAAAGGTGATATCGAGGGATCCTTCAGCCTAGAGTTCTTAGCTATAATAATCCAAACTTCATAGAAAAACTTTATACTCCGATGGCTGATAAGAGATTTCCTGCAATATGTTACCAGTTTGATGCTTTTCTCTAGTTTGAAACTTTTTCTAATTGTGTCATGGAAGCATCTAATAAATTCATTAATATTTTAAGGGGGTTATATATTACTACCACTTCTTACTTATGATACAAATGAGGTCTAACACAGGATTTTGATGTTAATTAGGGATGCCTACTCTCACCTCTGATTTCAATTGTTTGAGTGGTAAATTCTATGTGTGATGTGTTAGTATGGCAGTAAAATGTTAAAATACATAAATGAGCTGGGGTTAAAAATCAATATAGATGTGACACTAACATATCAATTTATCTTTTATAAATATGATTCTAACAATATTATCAGTGCAAAATTTACTGAAAATATGCATGGAACAAGTTGTTACTTTAATATTAAAGCTCTGTTTTAAGTGGAATTTTTAATGGTGAAAGTCAGTCTGCAGTTTCTTATGGAGAACAAGAGACCAACTTGAAGTTAACTCCATATAAAATGTTCACCCAGACAAGTTTTCATAAAAAGAATTCCAGCACTACATAAATCAGAACTGAAATTTAACTAGCACATGACCATGAATTTTCAGTTCTCAATTTTAAATTGCAATCCAACATAACAAAGCTACAAAATTAAAAGAATTTAACATGAATTTATTTGCACATCAGGCATCTAATCTTATACATAACCAGCAATGAGTTAAATTAAAAAAGCCGTATAACTATTTGTACGAAACATTATTTTGTAAAATTAGGTATGAGTATGCTTTACTTAAATAAACTAGGAGAAGGCAAATCAAATAAGGAACAAGAATAGCAAAATCAAATAAGCAGAATAGCAAAACTAAGAAAAAATAAAAGATTCTTGGATAGTGTAGGAACTGCAGTGTTTTAGAAGTCTTCAAAACAATGAATAGAATTGCATAAAAAATTAAATATAATTGAATTAATAGAATTGGCATAAAAAACAACTACATAAGAATTGGAATACTAATTTTCTGCAAATGTAAAATCTGTCAAGGTCAATTTTTTTGTTGTGCACAAAATAACACAACCAGTATTTTATAAAATGAATGAATAGGTTGTTCATCATCCAGTGCATGGTAAAAATTAAAATTATTTTGATTTTGGATGTTTGATTATTTTGTTAAGTATAATTAAGTATAATTTTCTGCTTCATTTTAAATTTTGAGTTAATTTGTAACAAAATTATTTTATGAGATTATATTGTTCTATAAAGAAAAGCACTAAATCATAATTCAGAATTTTGATATAGAAACAGAATTTAACATAATACAGGTCAGTTTGGAATAAATAACTGAAGTATAAAAATTGTCATGAATACACAGATCTTGAAAAACGAAAAATTTTTCTAAGATTCCAAAAAAAATATTCAACAAAATTTCTTGATAATTCAACTAAAATCAAGAATGACAATCAGCATTGTAGAAAATAAAATTATGTGGATTGTAGAAACACCAGTAGTAAAAATCCCATTCAGTGAACTATTCCTCATAAATTAACCAAAAAATCCAGGATGACTTATCTTTGGAAGGGTAACTGCATATTATTTATAGTTAATGACTGTAGAATCAAATTATTCCAATTAAAAAAACACACTCATTTACCCAACAGTACATCTATCATTTATAAGCACTAAAGGCTAAAAGCTACTGCAGAATCATGTAAATGGAAGAAAAACAAAATTTAGTTTTAACAAAAAATATGAATATAAGTCTGTACATACAACTTTTTCAAGTCTTTTTCAACAATGTTGTAATCTTCTTTAAGAGGTATGGCTGTAGCCCAAACCTCTTCACAGTTCTTATGTTCATTTTGAAAAGTTTTGTAGTCATTTTTGACTCCATTTAGTTCTTCAATCAACTTATCTTTTGACATAATGCATCCAATCAAACCTATTATATCTTTACTTTTAACCGAAAGAATTTTCTCTAATTTTTCATTTTTTACCATGAGTTCTGATATTTCAGAAGTAGCAAGTTCTATTTTTTGTGCAAGAGAACAGTTTTTTTCATCAATTTCAGAAATAATGATCTTATTTGATTCTTGTAGATTTTGTAGTCCATGAACTTCCTTCCTTAAATTCTCAGAAACTCTTTTTTCATTCTGTAATACAGTAATTAGAATGAATAAATGGAAGGGAAGGGTAAAAACTATGTACTGAAAATATACATTAACAGAAGAAAAACTTACTGATATTAACCCCTTAACAGTTCTTTATTTTAACAGAAAATCATATTATTTGCCCTTTTGTTTTCACTAAAATTTTGTTATTTTGCCCATTATTTTTTTTTCCATATTTTTGATCTAATTTAATTAAAATTAAATTAAATTTTAGATTTTAATTTAAAATTAAAATTAAATGGCCTGTTCATCATGAATGAACAGGCCATTTTGTATGAATAAATATCACAATACCTAACTGTCATATCAATAATAATATAAAACACTAGTAAGCAATTCAAATAATAACAGACACAAACAGTTGGAAATAAAAATATGATTAAAAACTACTCGAAAATAATAGTAAACACATATGCAACTTAAGGAACAATCAAAACAACAAAAACAAATGCATGGTAACAGCTGTTCAAAAGGATACGAAACAAGACATAACTTGCACTTTACCATTAAAGAGTAAAGATGGAACTAGACTCACGCACATTGCAATAAAAACTAGTAAAGGGTTAAAAAACATGAAACAATTGTTAAAATTAAAAATAACAAAACAGTAAAATGCACTAACTCTTGGTCGCGAGACAATTTTCAATTCTGAATATTTTTGGAGCTTTCAACATCAATGCGTGTTCACAAACACAAAAAATGAAGGTATTAAAAACCTACTGTAGACATAAAGTAAGACATAGTAACAGTAAAACACATACACATGCAACTGCCATAGAATATCAGCTACAGCCAGCTGTCTTGGAATGCAGACATATGTATTAATTATTTTGCCCATAAAAAAATGAAAAATATGACAGAAATAACATCTATATAATGAAACTGCAGCAAAAGATAAAACTGATCGGTATTTTTGGCAGAGGAATAAACAGCTGCACCTATTCATTAACACTACTACTTTATCCATCATGGATTATCAACAGACAAAGCATTCCAAATGATTAGTATAGAAAGAGATTCTTGGATGTAAAATTAAAACAAGAATTATCCAAGTAAGTTTCTGGAGGAAATTGAAGAAAATTAAATGTACTTGGTTTACAAAAGACTAGTTTAAGATTTATGAAAAAAATGTGTAATCACAATTTTATAAAACTTAATTTGGCTAGAACAGTTAGTAATCTAAAATGTTAATCTAAATTTTGTAAGAAAATTGTGAAAAAAGATAAAGAAGGTCCTTCAAGTATACCAATCTATGCTAACAGAACACTTACACTACTAATAAAATAAATCAAAAGTAACAATACCATAAAATTCTCCTTCATATTTTCTAATTCAATCTTCAATTTTCCAGCAAGATTTGGATGTTTCCTCAATTCACATTCAGAAGAAAATTTATTCAACATTTCTTTCAATTTAAGATATGACCACTGCAAAAAATAAATATAATCAGTAATGTAAGTAATAACAAACAATAGTACAACATTTAAATCAAATCACTACTATAACATATGTTGAATATGTAATAAATCATATGTAATAATTTAATAAATTTGTATTTATTTATGTTTGCTATTCTGTATAACAGATGATAAAAATATAAATAATTTCAGTCTTAATAAAATAGTCAAATAGTATATATCAATAACTAAATATTAATTATTATAAAATAATCAACTATTTTAATGTTCGTATAAAAGTTATTCTAACAACAAGACATGAAATAAACTAAAAATAATAACGTAACAGAGGTACAAAAAAAGAAATTCATATCAATAATTTAAATTTTGATTTTTATAAAAATCTGATCTTTTTAAAAAATAAATGACTTAAGTAAATCTCATACTGACTTAAGATCAAGATTTAAAGAAGAATTGATATGAACTTCTTTTTTTGTAACATGGGCCCATGTGCACATATTATGTATAATATATATATATATATATATATATATTTTAGTATTTATAAACCACCAGATACACACATATAAAGCAATCTAATAAGGCCTTTTCAAATCCTTTAGATTCATCATCAGTTATTAAAAAGATATAAACAATCAGGAAATAAAAGGAAATGAAAGGAATAAACATTAAATAATACAATATATTTTCAATAATTTGGTTTAGAAACCAAATTATTAAAAAATATTATATTAGTTACAGAAATGAATTTAGATTATATTAATGATGATAAAGGAAAGAAGATAATTAGAAATGATATAATACATACTATTAATAAACTACTGAACAAGAAGCATAAACAATTGAATAAAAACAAAGATTTCATTAATATAAAAAATATAATTAAATTGAAATAAAAGTTACTAAAAAAATTTAGTGTCATAATTATAAAGTCGGATAAAACTAATACTCCAATAATAATATATAAAGAAACTTATATTGACAAAATTAATAAACAAGTATAGGAATTTTTTAGATAAACATAAAAATTAATAACAAAATTGAAACAAGCATATATAGAAAACCTATCAACAGTAATATAACCATTCATAAAAATTCAAATAACCCATTTTCACAAAAGAGAAACACTTACTATGGTATGATACATATGATACATAGTTATTTATTCACATAACAATGAGGGGATATTAAATAATAAACTGGAATATATAAAAAATATAGCTTTACAAAATGGCTACAATAAATCTTACATTGATAACATTTACAGGAGATATTTAAAGAAGAAATATAATAAAAACACACTACCCTTATTCCAGTGAATGGTTCAAAAAATCATTCATGGATAGAAAATATATTTTATGCAATATATAAACAAAAAGAAAAATAAGACAGTGAATGTTTATAAAAAGAACAATATACAATTGTATATAAACAAGTATAATTTCAAAAAAAAAATTCTTTAATTATAACAATCATAATTATATTTTTGACAAATTTAACTTATTTAAGTGACATATATAAAATGCACAGACTGATGCCATGTATATAGGTAAAACTGATAGATCATTTAAAGCAAGATTCTCAAAATATCTAAGAGCAATTAAAAATAAAAATAAAAATTTTTCAAAATATGGCAGATCACTTTATGGATCTGCAATTTTAATTTTATGGGCATAAAATTACAGATTTATAATCTTAAAATAGTAGAAATTTATAATGTTAAAAACAAACTGGAGCATTTGAAAAAATATTATATTTATAAATATAAAAGTTTCAATTTAATAAACCACCAGGTAAATTTTGAGCAGGATGATCTGTTTAAATTGGTAGGCCTGTATAATAGAATTTTAACATCTCAATATAATGTCAATTATATTGTTTTTAATAACTGATGATGAATCTAAAGGATTTGAAAAGGCCTTGATTTATATGTGTATATCTGGTAGCTTATAAATACCAACTATAATTCAACACACAGGATTATATATATAAAAGGCAAAAAATGTTAGAAATAAAATTTATAGTTTTATTAAAAACAAATAATTTTTTTAATCAGGATAAACTTGTATCAGTTCACCAGAAGAATCACACATGGGTTTATTACAAACTTACGTAAAATCATTGCTGAATCAGAGAACCTACACATTGTTTAAATTTGTGAAAAAAACATTTTGTATTCATTCATAAAAAAACAATACTTGTATCTGTACAGTTTTTAAATTTATTTCATACATGTAACCAGAAATATTTATTGTATTGTGTTATATAAACATATTTTTATCCAAGATATTTGAGAAGCACATGCACAATTGGTTGATGACTCGTCCTCAAACTTTTTATGAACTAAGGATATTCAAGCTTCCAAATTGTTGGCAAAATTGAGCAGGAGTCTATGTAGAGAAATGATGAAGATATGAATTGCATACCCATTCTATAAAAAAAAATTACCATTTGTATTTTATTCACCCTCGTACATTTGGCTGTCCTCTTTTTCTTCAGCCAGATGGTACCTATTCTAAAACTTCCTTAGAGAGATGCTCCCCTCCATTCTATTGACATGTCCAAACCAAACAAACTGCCTTCTGCAAACATCATAATGTCCTCCTCAATTTCCATTTTTTTTCAGATCACAGAGTTCCTCATTCTCTCCATTCTCCTCCTTTAAATACTACGCCTCGTAATATCCATTTCAGTTGCTAGTAATCAATCATCTGCATTAATTCTTTCTCAAACTTTCCGTACTGTTCTCAAACTTATTAACCATACCTCCGAACACTCTGCTTTTTACACCAGAAATTTTCTTTCCAGCTACCACAATGTGATCTTGCCTCTTACTTTCACTTACAGTCAGATACTTTCACTTACACATTCTTATCTTTAAACCAGCAGCTCCAAACTCATCTTTAAGCTTACGAATCATATACCCCAAATTGTCATCTTCAGTATTATAGTTTGGCCATCTGTGAAATACAAAGTGAATATATTTTCTTCATTCAAACAGACTCCCACACTCCCAACACTTTTTATTCCAATTATCTAAAATTGAACAAAGGTATAGTTCAAACAATGAGACAATCCACAATTCCGCTATACCCTTTATTCCTTAAATTCCTCTGTACACTCATTTCTATTCTCAGACATGCCATATTATCAGTATACAAGTTCTGAACTGCCACCTATCAAAGTTGGATTGATTTCCAGATGGAAATCAACAGATAATAAAGAGCAGAAGTACATTACTGTATGTTTTTTCCAAATCAATCAAAACACAATGATTTCCTTTTCCAACCTGTATTCTCTTCTCTATCAATGAATTAGTAGTGAAGATGTTAACAGTTGACCTTCCCTCTTGTTCTTACCTCTGTTTCACTGCAGTTTCTCTCTCAAGTAAAGCTTGAATAAGATCTCCTGATAAAGGGAATGACAACAATCCTCTATAGTTCATCAGATCATCCCTAGATCCTTTTTTACACACAGGAGTAATATAGTACAATCTCCATTCAACTGAAAACATCTCACCTTTCAGGCATCTTTCAAACAAATTCAACAAATTATCGATTTATCTGGTCTGCTTTTTATTAACTCCCAATACACTAACCCAGAACCTGATGATTTCCTCACCTTTACATACCTGTCAATTACTAACTTCCCTCAATTGCAAATCCAGGTTTTGAGCCTCCACACCAACCACTGGCCAATCCCTTCCCCATTCTCTCTGGTAACAACTGTTAAAAATATTCCTCCCACTTAAACTCCCAACGGCTCGTTCCTTACCTCTCCCTCTGGAGAACTTTTACCAGCTTTAAGCATCTACAAGCCTTATGGTTTATACATCCTCCCAACATTTTCGCAAAACTCTCACATTTCCTATATCACTCTACATTCTTCCTCCTTACCACCTCTCACTTAACCTGTCTGTTCAATCTACAACATCTTTGCCTCCTGGTATCACCTGCAGTATCAAGATATTTCAAATAAGCCTTCCTCTTTTCCTGTACTCTTCCTGCAACAACTTCATCCAACCATTCAGGCTTCTTCCTTTCATAGAAACCTAGAGCTTCAAAACCAACCTCATAAATACATTTCTTTATATGACTGTATTCCTCCTCTACCAGTATATATCATCCCAGAGTACTTCCAAATCTTACTTCACAACACTGAATTCCTTTTTTTGTTTTGACTCCCTACTCCTGTGATCTCCAACTTGCATATATGTAGGGAAAATATACCTTACACCTCAGAAGCCAATGATCATTCCCACAAGTCTGCTCCTTGCTGGACCTAACATCCTGCACCTCCAATCTTGATTTTTGTTTTCTGACAAAATAGTATATAATGTATGCAATCCTCTAGTTTCTTGATGCCATGTGCGTTTATGCACATCCTTATGGGTAAAGATATCTTGTCAATTCTGACTTCAATCTGTTTATTTAGAAAACCATGGGCATTCCATATCACAAAATTCATAATCCATTTTTGTTTCTGTCAAATCCGAATAAACGTGACCATAACTATGAGACACTGTTCTGGGAAATTTAGCAGTGGAAAACTTTTTCACGGGTGAGAAGCTGGTCCAATGCATAACCCCTGACTAGGAGGCCCAGATGACTTGTTCTCTAGGTTTCTTCCCCTAAAATTTGAAGATCCACTCCAAACTGTAAGGCAGCAGTGCTAGTTTTGTCTACCCTGAATATATTATTTTCTCAGTCCCCTCCAATCATGGTTGGTGAGCATACCAGATCACCAGAGGCAGCCTCCAATAGCATATCAAGAAACAGCCATGGAATTTACTTAATTGAACAAACTAATAATCTTCCTACCATGTGAGCGGGAAGTTCCTTTACACTGTAATAAATCCAGCTTAAGCAGGCTCTACTGCTGCCAATTCTCTCTGTAACTGGAAAAGGTGGGGAGGGTAATCATGACGGGCATCATCTGGTGTGTACCCTCCATGGTGAGGACACAACAGAGGTGGTGATTCACTCCCCTGGTGGATCACCAGGGATGATCCTGTAATTATAGGGTGGATCCCCACCCCCCCATTATTGCATTCGTGGTGGGGTGAGCTCAGTTGTAGTTGAGTGTGAAACAATGGTGGATACGAATGCGTTCACCATCAAAGATTGTTTGTTAGCTTGTATGTGGGTCCATGAACATCCACACACTGGTAAAACATTGGAGAACATTATGAATGACTTTTTTGTGAGTTTTGGGAAACTGCCACCATCACAGGAAACTTTACGACGTGGGAGAAGAAAGCTTTTGCAACAGGAAGAGTTCTTGATCTACAACGCAGTGGGAGGCCAAGCACTCGAGCTGAGACGTGTGCTGCTAAGGAGGAATCAGTTCAACAATCACCAATGAAATCAATGTGCAAACGTTTTGCAGAGTTAGGCATCCCAAGATCAACCCACCGGGTTGGTCTAGTGGTTAACGCGTCTTCCCAAATCAGCTGATTTGGAAGTCGAGAGTTACAGCGTTCAAGTCCTAGTAAAGCCAGCTATTTTTACACGGACTTGAATACTAGATCATGGATACCGGTGTTCTTTGGTGGTTGGGTTTCAATTAACCACACATCTCAGGTATGGTCGAACTGAGAATGTACAAGACTACACTTCATTCACACTCATACATATCATCCTCATTCATCCTCTAAGTATTATCTAAATGGTAGTTACCGGAGGCTAAACAGGAAAAAGAAAAGAAAGGCATCCCAAGATCAACAATGCGAGACCATATGTGAAAGAACTTGAAAGTAAAATGTTTTGTCCAGCCACAGTTAATGAGTTGAGAAACAATTATCTTGATCGATATATTTATGCATCAGTTATTGTTATTGCTTGAACACTTTCAGAGAGCAAATGATAAAAAGAACATCATGATCTCAAACAAGCGTACAATTTATCAAAGCTGTCGCAACCGAAATGTTTTTTTCTGGGCAAAAGACAATCCTCACTTTTTTGAGGCAAACACCATCCACCTCATGTTATGATTTGGGCTGGGAAAAGAATTAATGGCAAAAGGGATTGCTGACATCATTAAATGTTTCAGCAAGACGGTGTTCCAGCACATTTTGCTTTGAATGTCTGCAGATGCTTCAATGAGATTTTTCCAAATCACTGGAACTGACATGAGTCAGAAGAGTTAGTTACCAGCCTCCATTCCCTTGGTCTGCAAGAAGCCCTGACCTCACCACCACCCAACAATGCACTCTGGTTTTATAAAAGAAGAGTTTCAAAAATGCAGATACGTCAGCAATAAGCAGATCCAAGATGCTGTTCGGTCAAATACTCCTGATAAGCTATTGTGGATGAACAATCAAACATGGAGATGCATACAGCTGTGGTTTGAACATTGTGGGACCCACACAGATGTTTTTAGATCCATAGAAGGTAAAGCTATACCTATCCTAATGATTTCATAACTAGTGTACAAGGGACTTCCTGCCCATTCTGTACTGGAACCTAACTAACAACAAGTACTGATTCTAGGCAAATAAAACTCCTACTTTCATAAACTAAACCCCTTTTAACATTTTTTAACACAAATTCAGTTACTGCAACAAAAAAGATTGACTTAAAATAAATAAGTGAAAATAAAAAAAACTTCCAAGTGAATTCAGTCAGTCGGTTCTCCCTGGCAGTATAACTGCAGAAGGGTGAGAAAATGTTCAGCTGTTAGAAATTGAAAAGATTGCAAACTATACAGGTGGTGAAAGGATTCTCTATACTGGTGATGGTGTATTCCGGTGACAGGGATTGGTGAAAGAAGTAAAGTAAAATAACCTTGTAATGATTGCACTAAGTATACATAAAAAATAAATAATGGTTATTTACAGTCAGTAACAGCAAACTTCTCAATGTACCGTTAGGAATTACTAAACAGAAGCGTGTCAACCAAAATAAAAATGTAATGAATCTCTTAGATCAGTTAAGTAATACAAATGAAATAGTAATAGAGTTATCAATCATGTACAGTTGATTTAAACTCATATCTAATCATGATTATTCCATTTTATTAGCAAATGAAACATAAATTAAAATTTATTACAAATAATTGTTAAGCAAATACCATAAAGTGTTCTAGTGATAACAGTAGTATACTGCAATGATGGGTAAAGTCAAGAGTAAATAGTATTAAAAGTTAATTACTTGAAAACTGAAAATCAGTACAGCATAACTTTAGGACTAGAAAGAATAGTTGCATTATTTTGTAGTCAACAAGATATGGTAATAAAGTTTGAGATTTTCTAGTAATTATGCAGTCTGTGCAAAAGATAACGGTCCTAAATCAAAGATGTTTTCTCAGAGCAGCAATTTTTTACTGTATGATAAAGAAATGAAAGTTGTATTCATTCACAACAATGTTAAATATGCAAGCCACTGTTTGAATAAAAAATATTTCATTCTTTATTTACAATCAATCACAAATAATTAATCATGTATTTAGACTTTTTATTTTAATCTTAAAAAAATTTACATAATTATTTAAAAATAGTATCAACAAATAGTATCAACAATTACAAAATACATGCAGGATGCTGTAAAAGATCTACATAACTCAGCCAAGCACATCTCAGAGGGTTGTTATAATTATGAGTAATACTGTAACATCAGGAATCCCCATATATCCCAGTGTATCAGCTCCATGTATTAGCTTAAAGAAGAAGACAACAGAAGAACACTTTTACTTTCTCGAGTTAACATGTAATTTGAATGCTTATTTATCAGTGTATGAACTTATTTCCTTATTTCAGGCTCTAGAATCAGTTTCCAGATTATTTCCCTTTACTTTTGAATTTATATATAACTTAAAATTTATTTATTTTTAATTTATATTTATAACTGAAAAAAAATTTTTAAGGATAAAAACTTACTAAAAATAAAATTCTATCTAGGGTACAATGCAATGTTGAACAAAAAAAAACATGGATTTTTCTTCTGTAAAAATCTTGGCAGGAGGAACTGCCAAGCATCTGCAAAGATGCATGACAACTGCTGTGGATACTTCCACAAGCACTACAGAGCCGGATAAGGTAAGGGTGATTTCTACTAGACTGGAATAGCCCAAGGTGGAGAATTAGAAAGGAGATTCTGGTGATAAGAAGGAAGCCCTAACATCCGCAACTGGGACTCATCCAGACACCCATCTAAACTCAAACCATCCATGAGCAGAACCATGGAGACTTGTGTAAAGTAAGAAGGGACAGAGCTCTGAAGAAGCTGCAAAGGAGCAACAAAACCTCCCAGAGGCAGCAGCACAAAAATAAAAAGAGGAAGAATCTTAAAGAAGCAGTCCTCATAAAAAAAGGTTGATAGAACTTATGCTGAAACCCTTGTCAAATCTGGAAAGGGATGAAACAGAAGGACAGTAATTAGCAACAATAATAAAGAGCAGAGTGGAAGATATTCTAATTGAGCTTAGGAGCAGCACCAGAGACAAATGGACTTTCAGTGCTGCTCTGAAGGCTTACTTGGAGGTGCCGTAGTCTGCAATCTGGAACTGCTGGAGGCCCTGGATATCTGAGATTTGCACTGCGTCTTAGAGGAGGGAGGAGGATGTGGAAGCAGCACTAAAAACAGTTCTCAGAGATATAGAAGACTGCAGATTTAGCCTTACCAATGTTAATGTCAGGGAGCAAAGAGTAGCAGCAGCAGCAGCAGAAATTGTCAGGAAGGCAGCTACCACATTGCTCAGTCAATCCAAGGTAAGGATCGGCTGGGTGTACTGCCAGATTAGGCCTAGGGCACACGTTCCATGGGTGGGCATCTGGTTCATGGATGTAAGGGCACTGAAAGGAGGCGGCTCAGCCATAAGTGCAGGGCAGGAGAACCCAAGGTTAAGGAGTGTTCCATCCCACTTGGTGCATCATCTGCCTAGAAAATACAGCTGGCCCACACACTCAGAACAATGGAAGTATCAGGTCTTCCAGGAAGCCCTGGAGCAGGAAATGAGAAGCCTTGTTAGCACGTACAACATTCTACAGGCCAACCTCAACAGGAGTCTGCTAGCCAATGACCTGCTGCCTCAGCTACCCAGAGACGGGAAAGCCGACTTGGTGCTGATCAGCGAGCAGTACGGGGACCGGGATTCATTCCGGACTGCCGCGATTCGGACCCCGTATTGTAGTAGAGCACAAATTTGGAGAAGAGTAGTTCATTTGGGTCTGCTGCAGTGGGTGACAATTTTTAGTTATCTTACCTCGAATGACCAGATAGCTGACTTCCGCATTGGAATATGTTGTCCTTGCTGCCGCCGGTGAGGTGGTGGTAGCTGGACTTCACAGTCATCAGTATGGGGAACACGACGATGTTCCGCCATGCAGGATATTCGGAGACTATTCCCGTTATTTCCCTCTCTTCCGAAGAGCTGATCACGCTTGTCCAAGCCTACAGAGTCTCGAATACTTCACCGGCAGCGACCACTAATATATCTGGTTTCAGATATAACGACGCAAGAAAATGTCCAGGACTTCCACGGCTGGTGAAAAAATAAAATACGGCTGATGGCGCTGAAGCCGTAGTTGCTTCAACCATGCGAGTGATTGCTTCTGCATGCAACGTTTCCATGCCCCACGGGGAGCCGTGGCACCGAATGTAGCCCGTGGACACCGGAGATTGCGGAGACGACCGGCGCAATTTAAAAGGAATCGCACAGACATGATCGCCAGGTTGGCTGAGCAAAAGGCGGTGAAGAAGCGACTCCGTCGTACCATCAATGTCAGCAAGACGAGAACTGACGGAGACGTGGACGCAACCTTTGGAGGCTAGATTACAAGATGGTGACCTGGTGACAAGAGGGTTCCATGGTTACCAGCTCCACTAGACTATACTAAAGCGAGAACGTCGTTAAGATGTTGTTCCCAGCCTACTCGGTTTGTGCCGACGCGGGACTTCGTCTACTTCCTATTCTTCTCAATGGAGAAGCTGGAGCGAATCTCAGAGCGCTAAGTAAAATATTTATTATCAATAGCAGCTGAAGTCGTTGGCATTCTCCAGACGTTTGTTTATAGTTATAGCTGGACTGCAGAATGCATCTATACACTTTCTTGAACGTTTGATAAACTTCTTTTTTGTTGCTTGCTGATGATCCTGGTTGGCTGCTTGAGCTATCATCCTTTTCATGCTCTCGACGTCCTCAGACAATGGTTGTAATTTCCCCAGTACTGTCGGAGACTGTTAATCCTCTTCCTCAGAGGTCAACATTTCATCATTGGATAATAATTGAATTTCATTGTCAGGTAACGGTTAAGAATCGATGTTCTGCTGTCCATATTCTAAAATTGTTTCCCTAACGCTAGGCAAAGTAAGGGATTCAAAAGGTTCTTGCCTATCATCCTGGTTTAGTTTATTTTGTTTGTTGACTATCTTTTTATTAGATTTACGTTTAGTATTAGTTATTTTATTTTCTTGACGAAGTTTAAAAACTCTTCCATATTATGCATAGTATATGTATTTCGTTAAAATTAGGTTAATGTCACTAAATATAACTGCTAATTGCAAATGTTTCATGTGCTAGTTACAATATACTCATGTACCAGATGCCTTGGAGGTTAGGTTTAGGTTTATATAGTTAGGTTGGGGTTGATAGGTATATAGTATAAAATATAAACGCAGGCTGATATATATATATACTAAATTCAAGATATAAATTGAAAGGGTAAAAAATAAGAGAGTAAAGTGGTAAATATTTAGCGGGAAACTGCAACGGCAGGAAAGAAACGAAATCGTGCGTAGCACTTATTTTTTACACCGATACTTCTACTGTTCCGCCACAATCAGAAATGGTAGGAACAAAACATCGCGAGATTAGGGTCAGAAAAGCTCCTGGTCCCGACGGTATACCGGGTGAGGTTCTGAAACTGATAAGACGCTGCAGTTCTCCTCTTATAGAGTCTTAAGTAAGACTGAAAAGACTAAACAAAGGAATTGAACTACCTACTCGTACAAGATAAAAGTGAGTTCAACACACAACATGAAACATAAAAATATTACACGGAACAATAACAACACAGTAACATTGCAACAAAACAGTGGACAAAAACATAATTAATAAAACAAAAACAAAATACAAGAGAAATCCAAGCAGAGTTGTAGATCCCCTCAGCAATTATTTCCGTTGCTAAGTACATTATAAAACTCTCCACTGTTTCCCATTCAGCCAGGCTTCTCCAGTTTACACATAGATCCAACGCTGACCCAATAAGATCAAGACAACAGATGGTCTCTGTGCGCATTAACTCGTACTTCGAGCACTCATAAAGAACAGAATAGGAGTCATCCAATTATCCACACTGAGGACACAACCAAGAATCTACCAGGCCGAATTTCTGCAGTCTGTTTCTAAAAGAACCATGGCTGGAAAGAAATTGCGTCACATATTTATTAGGGTGCACCCAAGAGGCATGCAGCAAACCAACAACATTTGGAAAGAGATCATGCATATAACACCCACCCTCTGTCTCATCCCATCTGGCCTGCCACAAGGCATTGCCATGTTGTTCACTTTCTCGAACTTTATCCAAAGTCAACTCACCAGATTTCTTAGCAACATATCGCTGCTGCTTCTCAGATGCAATCAAATCTGTCGGTTTCATGCCTGCAATCACAAAGACTGCTTCCCGTGAAATATTATGGTAACCACCAGTTACCATTAACAGTGTTAGTTGCTGAGCCTTAATAATATGTCCCGATAACTTTTATATTTGTCTATCAGCCCACACAGGTGCTGCGTATAGCATAATAGCCTCGCAACAGCCTTTATACAGAATGTTCATGATCTCAAAAGACTCCAATCAGGATTGACAACACATCGAATTCTGAAGAAGCCATTGCAGATCCTCTCTGCGACGTATTGAAGGTGGTTCTTAAATTGCAGTTTCTCATCAAAAAAACACTCCGAGGTACTTTTGAACCTTAACATACTTTATACGTGGCCTGCCATCAAAACACGGCCGATTCACTGCCAAAAAGCCTGAGGAGCATCATCGTGGTTTTTCTCAGGCTAAACGTCATCTTGTGTTGATGACCCCACAGCTCAAGTATGCTGCAAGCTGCCGAGCGGTTCGGAGTTCAACCTCCCTCCGTGAGCTTCAGTCGACCAGTAGAGCCTATTGTCAGCATAAGCCACAGTGCAACACCCTCTGTGTAACCTCAGTTGCAGAAGAGAATCAAACTCCACCACCTACAATAAAGGACCCAACACGCTGACCTGGGACACCCTTTAGACAGCATCTTGCCAACCTCACGGAGCCCTCGCGGAGCAGCACAAGACCCGGTAGTCACCATTCTCCTACCGCCCATTGTGTATGCTTGACACAGCTGGAAAGGTAGCTCTAAAGGGACTGCTTGCGGCAATGGATCAACCAGGTGGCCTGTCACCCAACCAGTACAGTTTCCAGCAGGGTCAGTTGATTCTAAATGAAGTCCAAGAGGTTGTGAAGATATTGTGGTGAGCAGAGAACCACAATCATTTTTTGCACCATGTAGTCCTCATTATGTTGGATGTGAAAAACACATTCAACTTTGCATGGTGACGCGATATGCTTCAGGCTCTGGAGCATTCGTTCCACATGCTTCAATTCCTCTTCAGAATGGTAGATGCATACCTGAAGAACCACGGTCTCATCTACAACGGCTTGCCAAGGCTGGAGATGCCGGACGAGTCAGCCTTGGTTAGGTACGCTGACATTGCGCTACTTGTTGCAGAACTTGATGTGGAGCATGCCAACTGAGGCTCAGCTGAGAGATGTACAGTGTCAGCACCTGGCTGGGCAACTACAGGTTGTCTAGCCCTCATAAAGACAGAGATTGTGGTTCTAGTGAGGAAGTGTATTGACAACCTTCCCTTGTAGGTCGGGGATGAGAAGGTTGTCGAAACCAAGCTGGCCTTGAAGTATCTCATAATTATGATTGATCTGAAACTCAGCTTTACTGAGCGATTATGGATGTAGCTTTGCTGAGTAGCTGATTTCTACAATGCATTCCGTCCTGTTATACGGGGCAGCAGTGTGAGCCCAGGCATTGAAGATTTGAGAGAAACCAGAAGCCGCTCGCATAGGTGCAATGTACTACTGCCTTGCGAGTCGCTTCCTCGTATCAGTCACCATTCTGGTGGTCGCCTGTCTTATACCCATTGCTCGTTCGTCAGGGTAGCGCCAGGCGGCCTATAGTAGGCGAAGACCGAGGGACAATATCACCAGGGAGTAACAGATTCGCAAGTTCACCTGGCAAGAGACCTGGGACCGCGAGACCAAAGGACAAGCAAGGCTTATCCCTCTGATCAGACCATGGACAGAGTGTGGCAGCATGAGGAAGTGGCGCACTATGTGACCCAGTTTTTATCAGGTGAAGGGTACTTCCACGCTTATCTTCATGCCATAGGGAAAGCACCGTCCTCCAACTGCCTGTATTGCCTCTATGTACATCAACGTATTGCCTCAATTGATTTAAACATTCTAAAAATTAATTATTTTGTCATTACCTATGTAATATAAACTACAATTTCCTGTTGAATAATAAGGTCTATATATATCTTGGTGTGGCAGTGATAAAATGCATTCAGACACATCTGGACTAGAAATAAGTGACTACACTATCAGAGAACTATACTACAAAAGCAATATGATTACTAGTGCTGTCATCATAACAAACATAATAGTACAGCATGTTTATCAAGATAAATTACAATATTTACAAAATTTTTTCTTGAAGTGCATCATACTGGTTTTCTTATACTGAATATTTTCTTCTTTTAGTGTTGTTTTATAAATTTCATAATCTACGATTGTTTGTTTCATAATAGTTGTCTGTTTACCAAGATTAGATGCCTAAAAAATACCAAATAATTACATGCAACAACCATAACTCATATTACTAGTTATTACAGATTCCGCCATTAACATCAGAGGCAGTAATGTAATTTTTATTTTTGTTTTTCTGAATAATCTCTTACATTTTAATTTAACTACAATTTTTTCTTCAAATTTTCCAAAACTAACATTTAATAAAACAAAGGAATGAAAGTTTTTTTCTTCCAGCTGGGCCTTGAATGTAATTAGTTTTTCAATTTTATTATTGTTTTTTAGTAGGAAGAACAATGTACATTTAAAGTATTATTTATGTGTGAGAGCTCCTGGTTGACCCAACATACAGTGGTCATCAATGGAGTGTACCCCTTTGGTCTACATACAAGTAATCAGATTCATGTCCCTTTTTTGATATCAGTCAAGACTAAAGCAATAATTCACGAGAGAATGCTGCCAAGAGGGGCAATAACATTAACAGGAAATACTGGAGGTAATTGTATTTTTAGAGATAAGAAAAGGTGATGAGCTCTGATGGCTAGCAGAGGAGTAGATCTTGGCCATTCCTCATATCAGTTAACATGCTGGTTGTTAATCGTATCAAAAGTAGCACATGGACTGTTTCACCATGTAAAGGAGTTGAGGATAAGCATGAACACTCAAGCGGGTAAAGCAAATGCATTTTGTTTTCTCCAGAGAAATTGTGAATCCAGTTGTTAACACCACAATTTTAAACAGACTATTGTGTTTTTGGAGCCACCTCTCCGTAGTTGCTAAAATTCTAGATGCAATGTAAATTGAAAAATAATCTCCAAATAAAAAACACATAATGGGCTTTCTTAGGTAGTTTGTTTTATTTATGGCTTCCGTAAATACAACTTCCTGAGGTGTTCCATTTTCTAGTGTAAAATTTTTAGATACTTTCATTCCAATTTAAAATTACTGACTACTAAAGAAACCCCTGATAAATGCAAGGAGATTCCCTTGTATACTCCATTCATGCAGTATATTTTGGATTTATCTCTTTCAAGCCATGTCATATCAAAAAATACAACAATGAGGTGTTGGCAAAGTAGGAAGGCATCTTAAATTATATTTCCAAGAGGAACTACATAATCAGTCTCTGTTGGCAGAAACCGCATTGTTCGAGGGGGGGGGGATCAGTTAGGGCGTTTTCTCTGTACCACACTGGATGACAATTTACCATCATTGAAAAACCTGATGAGAAAAGATTCTATTAAAGATACACAAAAGATCTTGTAATGCAGTATCTGGCAGGTGTGATAACATGCTCATCTTGATATTATCAAGCTCAGTTTGATAATATCTGAGGGAAGTGTCATGGGAATTATTCAAGGCTCATCAAAAGAAAATTGTATGTTTAATCCATTTTGCAAGTCTCTGATAACATATAGGATATTTTCTACCTGCAACTCAGGAGAGTGTGATGTAAGTGAAACTGACCCAAATGAGTTTCCAAGTGTGTTGACCACATCAATTGGTGCATGACAAGGAAGGCGTTGTTTTCCAGTCTAATCAGCTGCAGTGATTGTCCTTGTCTGAGAAGTAGTATTGACGCTGTTCAGCCATGATTTCCGTTTAGTATACCAAAACACTCGGTATATAGCCCTCTCATTGTGGTAGATGCAGAGCATTTCTGTTTTAGGCCATCAATTGAGATTATATAATGTCCTGCAGTGATTCCTTAGTGTACTCGTGCAAGCTTAATCCCATCAAGGAAAAAAGGCTTCCAAAGATGTGGAAGGAACACCAAGGAAGATGTGAAATGCTGAACACAGTGATAGATTTATGCATGAAAATGTATCTGATGAAGATGACATAAATGTGTTTAACCAATCATTCAATAAGCAGAGAGGATGGAGGACTTAATTCAGTAAGTGTAGGAGGATGGAGGTGCCATACCTGGTTGATGATGTTTAATAGATCTTTTCACAGGGATCTTGGTTTTTTGCTGTATAATTGGTACAGCAGGATTTTTGTGATTTTGTAACAACCCACCATCGGTCTTTCTAGCAGAAGTTACCTTCTTCCCAGTACTCAATGCTGTGAGGTAATTACTTGGTTTGATAATGCTTCTACCATTTTAATTAGTTCTTAAAGCCAATGTATTTAGACTACAGTACTGTTTATGTGAACCAATACATCTGTTTAGAGACTAATTTGTTCTGATCCAAATTGTGCAAGATTATCAACTCACAACAGAGAGTAACATTTTTTTACATTTAATTTTATATAACTTTTGACTATTTTTGAAAGAACTTAGTAAGTAACTTAGTTAAATATCTTAACTTAGTAAATGGGTAAGTTCTTACTACACAATTTATTTAGTTAGTTATTTATTTACACAATTTATAACACTATTTAGTGTTATAAAATTTTAAGCTTCATTTAGTATACCTGCTCTATTTTGACCATTCTTATTTTGGAAATTAATAAAAATACCTAAAATCCAGACTTGATTTATTATTATTGGTTAACAACATTATTGATAAGAGAATTAAACATACCCACAGCTATTTTATTTGCAGAACCCAGTTTTAAAATACAAGAAATCTCTACATTTAGCTTCAGTGGAAGAGGGAAAAAATTTCAAGAAAAGAAGTAATTCCTAGAGAAAATGGAACTCTGATGTTGCATATAAATACTACGCAATTTGAGTGAACAATCAGTAAGTAACAACCATAAATATGAAGAAAGTAAAGAAAACGGTATAGCATTTCTTTTTAAATATATTTCAACTAATACCTTTAAATAAATTAGTATGATACACTAATCAATGTTTAAGCACAGATTATCAAATACTAGTGTCATACACAACACACCTTTTCATGCAAAAAGGGTATACAGTGAAAAATATATATACTTTTATCATTCTTAAAAGTCAGTTTACTGATTGTATTTTGGTTGTAGAAGCAATAACCAGCACTTTTTAAAAATAGTAAAGTTAAGTCAGGTCAGGACCTACATCATGCACACAATTCACATAAAAATTCAAAGGAGTAAAGTTACACATACTTCAGGAATACACTCTAAAATAATATTTTAAAAAAAAATGGAACTGCCACCAAGCCCATGTAATGTGATGAACATATATAGAATTATAAGATTCCCACTGTCCCTACAGATACTGTATATTATATAAAATGTATATTGGGTCTAAAAGGTTTAAAATGAGATATCTCAATTTATGATGATTTTATTAATGGTGTGTTATGTACCTTGTGCAGAAACTCACATTACCTGCTCTTCAGAAGACCATATAACATCATCTAATGTGATGCATACATATAGAATACCAGGATTCCCACTACCCCTACTTCCAGCCAGGTGGAAAAAAGCTTTTTATCATAAATTTTTTGCATCTAAAAAATTTTTTTAACATCATGGTACCACTGCGAAAAGCAGCTGCGCTGATTGCAACAAGATCTACTTCAAATGGATTAAGAGGAATATGTGCAAACAAACATACAAAAAAAATATACACGAGTTGAATACAAATTGCCTCCTTTTTTGAAATTTAAAAAAAAGTTGCTACTTTTCTAAGCATTATCCATAAACCTTTTATTTTCCAAATACAATAACTTAAGGTTTCCTAAAAATTTTGTTAAATAAGTAAACTGACATTCACATCCTGTGAACATAAATAATTAAGAAAAATGTAACAAAATAATTTGACTGCAGAATTAAAATCAGGGCTAATCAGCTGTATAATTACTACTTACAAATTTAAAAAAAAAGCGCTCTATATAGAAAGTAACAGGAAAACCTCATTAGGTTAAACTTAATAAACTTTCTTGCATTGCTAAAATAGCATAATGCATAAAGAATAAATCTGAGTAAGTTGGCCTCCTCAAGCTAACTAAAAGTCATTAAGCCCATACAAAACTCAATCCTGTTCTTCTTTTTCTATAGACAGATTCCATATAAAGAATTTGTTCCAAACAAACAAATAGTCAGGAAGAAGTTTACTGTAATGATTTGAGACAGCTGAGAGAAAATGTGAATCAACAACCTGGATATGAACAATAACTGACAATTGCAGCATAACAATAAGCCTACATGCTGCTAAATCATTGTGAAGCTATTCCCATCCCAGTAATCCAACAAGACTATTATTTCCAACTTCCTTTAATTCACATCTATTATTCTATCTTCTCTAAAATGAAATTCTAGCTAAAAAGGTATCCCCTCTTATTGCACAGAAGCCCAAAGGAACTTCTTCAAGGCAATAGAAATTAAAGTAGCATAATAAACAAAAATAAAAAAATTCAACTGGAAGTGAACCTAAAAATTTACTACTAGTAATTTCAATATATGAATACAAGCCAGACAAGTCTTTACAAAGCCTATGTTCAGTTCTTAGTAAAATTATGTTTATAAAATTATAATTAACTGAAAACACACAAAAAATCAAATAACATTCACAACAGTATAGTATGTACCCAACAATAGAATTTTAGTCTTCAAAGAATAAATGATATTTATAATCACAAACTGAATAATGGATAATTCTGAATAATACTTAGTATACGTATCAAATCTAAAGAATAAATATAAAAAAATTGCTCAATTCTTCAAGGTAACTTAATGCTGCTATTATTTTGGATGCTTCTTCTAGTGATGTTTCTAATTGACAGTTTTCATTCCAATCTTTTTCTAAATTTTCTTCCAGTGATTTAACAGTTTGGTTCTCTTTCTTAGCAGATAGATGTATTTTAACAATAGGTGACTGGAATTATATTATTTCATATAAAATGTTAGAAAGCACTAATCTTTAGTAGACAATGAATTACAAATTTTATCAAATCTGCATTAATTTCCAGGACAGAGCAGAGAGATTAATGTGTGTATTTTTCTTTTAATTTATGAAAATAATCATTACAGAATTAATAAAAATAAAACAATCTTCAAATGTTCATAATAAATTTGTTTTTGTGAAATCTTTTGCACTATATAATTAATTATTTTTGTTATAATCCTTTTCCAAGGTCAATTAATAATCATTGTTCACCATCTTGAATAAATCAGCTACCAAATTATTTAGAAGTATCACAATTATACATGACTTGATAAGATGGCAATTTCTTCCATCCAGTGATTTCAACATTCAGTAATTGTAAATAGGAAATTTCATAACAGATGAAACTGAGCAAGTAATAAATACATATACTTTTTGCAAATGAATGTACACAAATGCAGCACCATTTGGCACAGTTATTTACATACAAAAACTGCTTCAAAGAGTTAATCTTTAGGAAGTACATCCAGGAAGAGCTTAACTGTAATCTGTTTAATAGTACATAAGCCCAATTTTTATTTTATAGAATGGGAACAATTGGTATCTGTTAACATCACAAACATTAAGCAATAAAGAAAATTGTTTTTACAATCAGATACGGAAAGAAAAAGTAAGGTTCATAGTCACAGATTTGAGAGGCAAACCTACAGGGTTGGTCTAGTGGTGAACGCATCTTCACAAATCACCTGATTTGGAAGTTGAGAGTTCCAGTGTTCAAGTCCTAGTAAAGGCAGTTACTTTTATACAGATTTGAATACTAGATTCATTTATACCACTGTTCTTTGGTGGTTGGGTTTCAATTAACCACACATCTCGGAAATGGTCGATCTGAGACTGCACAAAACTATACTTCAATTACACTCATACATATCATCCTCTGAAGTAATACCTGATGGTAATTCCCAGAGGCTAAACAGGAAAAAGAAAAAAAATTTGAAAGGCAAAGATTTAAAAATATATTAACTTCATTTAGTAAGTAAATATATTTACATTATACATTTAAAAGCCAATTAATACATTATAAACAACAAACAGTGAATATTTTTTTTTTAAAGTAAATTATAAGTATTTAAATCTTTCAAAGGTCTGAATTTATTGTACAAAATACTCGTACAAAGTTTTGTTTTCAATAATAAATGAAGTTTTTTTACGTATACTTTTACATAAAGTTTCTCAAAATTAAATTCTCTACAAGTTTTTATAATAAAATTTACGTCATTTAACAACGTAAACATTTTTTTTCTTCTGAATTTTCTGTTTTACGTTGGATATCATGAAAACTACAAGAGATAGAGTTTTATTTGATTTTTTTTTGTTCAAAAACATAAACCACGAAGTTCACCAGGGACTTTCATACCTATTCTGCTGGTGAAAATAATGGAAAAAGTTCATTTAAACCTATGTCCTAAAACGGTTTGTTTGCAAGTTACCGCATTTTGAAATATTTCGTTGCATTTCAGCTAACCCGGTGAAAAGAGATTTTACTGACATTTTTAGGACGTTAATTAAGGGTAGAAGTATTTCACCTGAAAAATCGAATAAATAGATCCCTGAATCGTATCTAGAATAGGTTTTGAGAAATCTGAGGTGAAAATCAATAAAATGGTGTAAAAAAACGTGTTTTTTATGTTTGACGTCCAACAACTTTGCTAAATGGGTAATAAACAAAGATTTTAAACAAGACTTTTATAGAATCTAATTCTGAGCATAACGGTATAAAAGATAAGTTGAATAAAACAAAGAAGGTTAGAAAATTTTGAATTTTATCTAGAAACGATTTATTACTACATTTGTCAGAAATGTACTTATTTATTGTAAGCAAAAATCATGTTATTTTTTGGTTTGTGAAAATTTTGTAGAAACAGAATTTACTGTTAAAAAATTTAAAAACAAAAAAACTATAAATTACAAATTATAAAATAAATAATTACTTATAATATTGAGTACTGTGAACTGTACTGTCGTTAGCGAAGGTTTTCTGTTTGTTTGAACATGATCGATTTACCATTAAAGTAATGCCATACTTATTTACAACAGAGGAATACGCTGACATAGTATTAATTTTGGATGTATTAGTGGCAATGCTACAGCTGTTGTAGTAGAACATGAATCGCCGGATAATGGAATAATTAACGCGACTTTTCGCAGTCTTCGAGATACAGGTTCACTACCTAGTGTTTGCAACAACTACAAACGATCCGTACAGCGACGCTATTATTGATTAAATTATTATCGACGCAGTCCAGGCGTCAGTACACGACATCTTTCTAAGCGGATTGCAGTTTCGCATTCGATGGTTTGGAGGACACAAACAAAACAAATTTCATCTTTATCATAAACAGCTAGTTCAACATGTACAATCAGGAGACCGCGTCCTTTAAGTTCAGTAACTGGGACCTATTTTATTCAATTTTTCTGGTCAAAAACAATAAGAAATCACCAATTCTGGCCCCTTAATTAACGTCCTAAAAATTTCAGTACGACCTCGTTTCACTGGGGTACTGAAAATCTCGACGTAACCCGATATCAAAGCGTTTTCGGATGTGTGTCCGAATGACAGCTTATAATAAGGAAAAACGTTCATACCAAGCACTAGAATCAATTTCCAGATTATCTACATTTCCTTCTTTTTTTTTGGGCGAAAAACGCTTCCGCGTTATTTCCCAAGTTAAAATAATAACAAGAGGCTTTTTCTCTAATATTAAAATAGTACCAAAATATGGTAAAAGAAATGCAAAAATTACATTCTTGTCATTTGCCTGGAATGCGCCATAAGTTCCTTTACAGCAATTTAAATTTGAAAAGTTAGATCCCATAGCATATGCAGTCCACAAGGATGGTGTAGTTAAGTGGAAGTCGCATCAGATGCACACAGCGGTGCGCTTTTTGTTGACATCAGGTGTCTATGAGTAGCTTTGGTTTTGTCCTGATCGCAATCGACACAGGACCACTTCCTCTCAGTGAATTTTCCTGCATGAAGAGTCTCATGGTAACACAGTGTCTCACATGAGTTTATTATCCTTTGTAGCAGTCCAGTTGTCTTGCCACCTTCTTTGAAGTGTATGTTTAATGGAATTGATGAAATCTGTAGTTGTAATTGGAGTGGAGAAAGATGGCTGGCTACATGCATCCTTAGCAGCGGATCTGTACATTCGTTACCCAGGATTCCCACGTGGCTAGAGATCCAGTAGAAATTCACCTGTGTGGTGTGATGATTTAATTCGGTGATTGTATTATGTTTCAGTGACAACAGGATGTTTGGAATGCAAATCCTCCACAGCTTGGAGAGCACCATACAAATCTCTTCAGATAAGGATGTGATGATATTTTGATCTAATGATGTTCAAGGCCCCTCTGATGGTGTAAAATTCAGCGTTATAGATACATGTAATAATACCAGGTAGACCAAATACATAGATTCTGTCATTTACAACAAAAGCACATTCTACAGTATCATTCTGCTTTGACCCATCTGTGTATACTACTACATGTGGGTTTGTCTCTGATAGAAAATGGTAAATTCTTTGCTGAAATACGAGAGAAGTTGTTTATTTTTTATTATATACGGTGAGGTCATAATTAAAATTAAAGGGGTCAGGTATCCACATAGGATATGTGCATGGTTAGGTTGGGAAAACAGATGGTGGGTCTAAATAGAAGGTACAATCATCGCCTGGTACGGACACCCATTGGTGCTGTATTATGTGGATGGTTTTCATACCATTGGAAATGGTTTGTGAGGACTGCTTTATGAACTGCATGATTTAGTTGCCCTTTAAGACGGGTACAGTAAGATGCTAGTAGCTGGTCCCACTTATTCCAAAGTGATGGCTCACCACAGTCAACAAATATGCTTGCAACAGCGCTTGATCTAAACATATCAGTGGCAAGACAAAGAAAAGAGTGATGTACAGCATCCAGCATCTCAAGCACAGAATGATGCGCTGAAGAGTAGACGAAACAACCATAATCTAATCAGAATCAGACTAAAGAATAATAAAAATGTAACTTACATGATTGGTCAGCTCTCCACTTCAAGTTACTAAGAACTCATAGCACATCTAGAATTTTTAAACATATCACCTTAAAACAACTTTTTAAACAGCTGTTTAATGTGTTTGGCTCACGTAGATGACTGTCAAAAGTAAACCTAAAAATTTAACATCAAGAGAGATAGCAATTGGCTCTCTAATGAACAGGACTTGTGGTGAGAAATGATCCCATAGGCAAGAAAAGACTACACAATTTGTTTTCTCTGGTTAAGAACATGATACCGATGACGTTGGACCAAGTTTCAAGGCGAGATAAAGTATTCTGTAGCAGCCTCTCAGCTGTGACTGTAGAATGAGTCTATTTGTTGATGATTTTGTTATATGTACCACAACATCATAAAACAAGTGGTTGCACACATTTAGTAATACTGTTGATGGCTATAGTAAACAAGGTGACAATACACTTTCTGAGCATTCCATTCTCCTCCTGAATCACATGTATAATACTAGATAAATACAGAAGTAGATTTTATTCGATACTGTTTTACAATATTGAAATCAGGCTTAACTACTACTATTTACTAAAGTGAAATACATTAAAAAAATTATCTATATTATCACTTATTGTTAAAACCAATTTGGCAAAAAAACACAAGAGTAATAAAAATAATACTGAACTATAAAACTGTATTGTATCATATACAGTAACACGATAACACTTTCACTAATCTGAACAATAGTGTGAAGCATTACAAATGATCATCAATAACAAAGATTCAAATAAAATTTTAACTGCTTATCAACATACCACTATGCCAGGCAAGTGACAGTTTACAGTACATTATTATACACAACAGAATGAGTCAACCTAAACTACTGAGATATAAAACTCATACACAAATACTCATACATATTTTTATTCATACTTTTAACATTATTTTTTAGGAAAGCTCATGTAGACAAACAGTATATTTAAATGGAAAATGAACATAAATTTATACATAAAATAGAGTCTTGTTAATTTAAATGGAGTGATCTTATAAGTCAATTTATTACAATCTACATATGTATAAAAAATATAACAATTAAATATATGTCCTCAAAAAACAATTAGGAAAACATTCATTACACACAATAAACAGTTATAAAATTTTGAATAATCTGGTCAAGTAGAATTTCATGTTGAAAATCAATAATTATGCTCAATTTTAATCGATTAATTAATTAAATTAACTTCCTCTTTCAAAATTACATGTACAGTCAGTCCTGGAAAAGTATGGTTAACAGGCATTATCATTTCTATCACAATTTCCAAAATGCTTATGGAAAAAGCTAAGTCTTCTTCTTCTTCTTCTCCTGGGTGTCAATGAATTATTTTTTGAAGAAGCAGAATTATTTTTTGGTGTATTCTGAAAAAAAGATCTTTAAAATTACAAATTTGAACAATCAGTTGTTGGGAAAAAGAACTTTTTTAATTTCAGATTATTCAGAACAATGATTTAATTCTAAAGAAAATGATAAGAACCTCTCTAAGCAAGTTAAGATCTTAGAATTCTAATTAGAACTCAGAAGTGAGTTTCACTTGAACCTTCATTATTTAACCGATATTTCAGATCATGTTGAAGTAGTCAATGAAAAAAGGTTTGGTGGTGTTCTCCTACAGTGCAAGTTCTGCCTATTAACAGACCACTTGTGTAAATAGTCTTTGTGTATGAATGAATTTGTGCAGAACATTCACTTCTTTTAATATGGTTGTACTTCAGTCGCACAATTGGTGATGATTTTTTCCAAACATAGCAACTAGCAGTCTTTGATATATTGATTAAATATTGAGTTAACTTAATGGAAATAAATGAATTGCACATTTTCAAGACATAAAAATTAAGTCATTTTAGCAAATTTTAGACCTGTTGTTGAAACAACATTATTAGTCAAACAGTATTATACTCTACAGAAGAACTGCACATACACCAAATTTGTACGACCGACAGCTATGTATCATGAAGCCTTCTCTTTCGATTGTTGCTGCTCCAGTTTCTGTAGACAAAGTCTGGCCGTGTATCTTCGTTTGGGTAACATATTTGTTTTGCCGGAAAAATTATTTGGTATTAGAGCAAAGAATTGTCAAGAAATTTCATATGAAACTTGGAAAAACCACTACTGAGACTTATTAAAAAATGTATATGGCAATGAATGCATGCATAGGTTTTTGAGTGGTTAAGAGTTTCCAAGATGGCCAAGAAGATGTTGAAGATGATATTACCTGGTTCGCCCTCCACCTCAAAAACAAATAAAAATATTGAAAAAAATTGGTAATCTGATCCAATCTGATACAGTCAGTTAACTATTCCTACAAGGAAAATTTGACATAATTTTAACATGCAAAAAGTGTGTGTAAAAGGTGCCTAAAATTTTCACAATCTAACAAAAAGAAGCTCGTGAAAATATTTGTTCTGACTTTTTGAATGCCATTGAAAATGACCCAAACTTCTTCGAATGAGTGATAAGATGTGATGAATCTTGGTTTTTTACTTATGATCCAGAAACTAAGCATCAATCCATCCATGCACTGGAAGGCCCAGAACTTTACTGAGAGCTAAAAAAGCTTGAATGAGCAAATCAAAATTCAAAGCGATGATTGTTTTTTCAATATTCATGGGATTATGTACCATCACTGGGTTCCTGAAGGTCAAACTATTAATCAACATTACTATCTTGAGGTCCTTGCTCAACTTTGTGAAAAAATTACAAAAAACCACCTGAATTGTGGAAGAACAATTCACGAATTCTTCATCAGGACAACGCATTGGCTCACACTGCATTGTCTGTCAAGATGTTTCTAGCCAAGTATAACATCTCGCTATTAGACCATCTACCTTATTCACCTGAACTGGCACCATGTGACTATCTGTTCCCCTAGGTCAAATCTGCATTAAAAGGAACAAAATTTCAGACCATTGAAGCTGTGAAAGAAAAAGCAGCATGCGTCATGAAAGAGCTCACAGAAGAAGACTTATAGGGATAGAAAAGGGGTGCATATTGAAGGGGATAAATAAATATATATAAATTTAAAATAAAATATTTTATAGCATTAGTCTCGTTATTTAATAGCCACACCTCATGTGTATAAGAAGGAAATAAAATATCACAAAGTATAAAATTTGAATGGGGTGCTTCTGGGAGATTTTTATTTGAGTTTTTTATTTGATAAATTCAGCTTTTATGAAGAAAAAAATTAACTTAATAACAGAGATTACTTAAAGAACTTAATTCCAAATGCATATTTTTTATTTTTGGGTGAAAAACACTTTCATATTATCATCGCCCAGCTTAAAATAATAACAAGAGGCTTCTTCTAGGATATTTTATATTAGCAAAATTATGTTAAAACTATGATGAAAACTAAGTTAACAATAGGAACAAAATTGAAACTGAAAAAGAAATGCAACAATAGGCTAATACATGAAACATTAGTAACAAAATAAAATCAAAGTTTTGACAGGTTAAATCTTATTAAGTATATTAACTCCTTTTAGAAGTAATAATGCCCGATATAGAGTCTTGTCATTTCCTATGATGCATCGTATGCACCATTTTCCTAGGATGCACTAGGTAATTTAAATTTTCAAAGTTAGATCGTGTAGCATATGCAGTCCACAAAGATATGTACAGTCAAGCGCCAGTCGCATCAGATGCACAGTGGTGCACTCTCTGCTGACATCAGGTGTCTATGAGTAGCTTTGGCTATGTTCTAAATCACAATTGACGCAGGACCACTTTCTCTCAGCAAATTTTCCTGCATTAAGAGTCTCATGCTAACACTGTGTCTTTTATTATGAGTTTATTTATCCACTATAGTAGTCCAGTCATCTTGCCACTTCTTCAAAGTGTATTTTCAGTAGAATTGATGAAATTGATAGTTATTAACTAGAGTGGAGAAAGACAATTGGCTACATGCATCTTTAGCAGCAGAATCTGCACTTTCATTACCCAGGATTCCCACATGGCTAGGGATCTAATAGAAATTCAACTCACCTGTGTGTTGTGACGATTTAATTCAGCAATTGTATTATGTAATTCAGTGACAATAGGATGTCTGGAATACAAATCCTCTAAAGCTTGGAGAGCACATACAAATCGCTACAGATAAGGATGTGAAGATATTTAAGGCCATTTTGATGGTAAACAGCATATAGTTCAGCATTGTAAACACTAGTAATACCAAGCAGACATGAAACATGTAAGTTCTGTCATTTACAACAAAAGTGCATCCTACGGTATCATTCTGCTTTGACCCATCTGTATGTACTACCGCGTCATCTCTGTCTCAGATAGAAAATCTTGCAGCATGAACAGTTTGAAAAATTATTTTTACAGAAAATATATTTAATCTATTTGATTAATTTTCCACTACAGAACATGTAGACTATATACATTGTATACTATATACAATGTTATACGTTGTATAACTTTGTATACTATATACATTCCTAATAACTTAAAATCCTAACCTAATATATCATGTATATGTATATGTAAATTCTCTGTTGGCTGGTTTAATAATGTAACATATAGTAGTATAAGCATATTAATTGTAACTGTATGTTTCTTTTCAAAAAAATTCAGATTCTCCAATAACAAATGTTTCCAATTCATTCAATAAAAGTAAAATAACATTTATTACTTTGTTCCTGAAACATTCATGGGCAATCTGTTGTTTCAATGAATATTAAATAAAAAAATAAGAATTACACAGCAGCACTGAAACCTCAGATAAAATGACAGAAGTTAGCATAATTATTAATATTACTTACTTCACCTCTTTTAGAACTGTGTGTTGCTGAGAACAAGCTACGAAATCTGCCAGGTGTTGGTTGCTTTTGAGACTTATTGATATTCAACTTTTGCAATACACTATCTTGTGTGTGAGAACTTCTGCTAGTAGATGCCTTAAAACAAACCACAAATTTAACCATAAAACATAAACAATTATGAAATAAATTTAAGTATATGTAAAATAAGTAAATGCAGTTCTTGATTCTCACTACTGTGCAATTATTGCTGTCTGAACTCTTTTCATAACTTCTCTACATGAAAGAAACTGCCTATCTAAATTCAATTTAAAATTCCCACAATTATATTTGATTTACTTTCAAAATAAATGACTATATTCTGTTTTATTATAGTTTTGTTTTGACTTAGTAAAATGATTACAAATCCTCCATTACAAATTCCTACCATCTCTTCCTATTAACTATTTTAAAAACAATTAAGATGTTTACAAGAGTTTCCTTTTGTTTTTATTAAAAATATAAATATATCTAGGCATAATTTTTTTTTTATAAAAATCATTCGTTAATCTTAAAATTTCTTTGTCAATTAATTGATAAATATGTACCTTTCTTAAAGATTACCTTTATGACATTTTTTAAAACACTAATAACTTTCCAGCAACCATATACTTTTAAAAAGTGTATATATATATATATATATATATATATATATATATATCAGAATAGCAACAAGAGTTTTGGACATGATCTCCTAAGTAATAAATAATGGACTTGTCTGACCGCAATGAAACCTATGGTCACTTATGCAGCATTAGCATTACTGAAACCGAATCAGAGAATGTAGTTAAAAACCTACAAAAAGTGCTCAGATTGGTTTGCCTAGGAATTAAATGTACAATTAACTCCCATTTGACCACAGCATTAGATAATATTTGATCTATTGCCTCTGGAATATGAAATTAAAATTTTGTCTGTTTAATCTTTCATTGATCTAGTAAAACATTATTTGAGCAAGGGAATGGAATGGAAGTTATTGCCAAAATGTGCATTATTGAAAACCTAAACGCATGGTTCTGAAACAATTAACATATTTGTAATGGTATGTCAAAGGGATATTTCAGAGCTAGAATAAGATACATCAAGACTCTACTAAAATCTCATAATGAAAGTCATAGCCAAAATTTCTATAGGGACAAAGTCAAAATACAGAAGAGAGAGAAGATAGTTTTCATGTTAAAAGGTTTGGAAAAGTGTTTTAATGACTGAAGAATGCTTACAAACTTAAAAATGCTGATTTAAAAATGTAATTGTTCTGTGATAAACTAAAATGAAGTTAATTTATAAAATTTATCGGAGAAAAAATGCTGCAAGGAAATTTAAAAAGAGAAACAAGTATTAACAACAAAATAATTGACTTCATTCTTTAAATGCCCACATACAAAATTCTGATTCTGTATGGTTAATTTTTCCATTAAATTTTTTAAAAAATTGTTCATGTCAAAAGGATAAGTAAAATAAAATGTTTGCATTAAGTATATTTTCTTTTCTTTTACATATATTTTTTAATGTTATTTACTTGTGTATCTTCTAACAGTGTACAAAAATGAGCATTAAATGAGCTATACTTAGTACATTTATTTAACTGAGCTAGGGATAAACATTATGTTACCAAAGAGTGAAAGAAATGAGACTTTAATTCCCTAACTCCAAAAGGGAAAAATATTATTTATGTGCCCTTAGTTGAACCCAAAAAAATATTTTTACCCCCTCACCATATCAAGCGAGAACTAATGAAAAATTTTGTAAAAACAATGAAGGATAGTCCCAGATTTTTTTATATCAGGCAGAAATTGCCGAATGTAAGTGAAGGAAAAATTAAAGAAGGAATATTTATTGGTCCTCAAATAAGAGAGTTAATCAAAGATGATGTATTTAACTCATTGTTAAATAATGTACAAAGTGCAGCTTGGGCTTCATTTAAAGACGTTGGCAAAAGTTTTCTCGGCAAACAAAAATCCGACAATTACCACGATATTGTTAATCAGCTTCTTACCTCATACAGAGCTATGTGATGTAATATGTCTTTGAAAATACATTTCCTACACTCACATCTAGATTTTTTCTGTACAACCTCTGAGACATAAGTGATGAACACAGTGAACATTTCTACTAAGACATTTTGGTGATGGAAGGCAGCTAAAAAGGGAAATGGAATACTAACATGCTAGCCAATCACTGTTGAACATTAATTCGGGATGTGCCTGAGGGTATTTATAAAAGCAAAACATCAGTGAAATCATCTACCACATATGGCCATGCAAATTGTACAGATTTCAACTATATTTTCCCTTAATTATTTTTGAAGCTTAATTTATTTAAAACCAAGGGTGATATAAAAATTATATTTACAGATCTGTAATGTACGCAAAAAAAAGCAATTCGAGAAATGTTATCACACTTAAAGAAACTAAAATTGTTTTTGTCTCTTGAGTAATTGTTTCAGTTATGTTTAAAATTATATCAGATTTAATTTTTTTGTTCAAAAATTTTTGGATGTTGACATTCCAAAAAATATTATATTTCTATAAACGCATGCAAAGGATATTTCTATATACTCTCTGCGTTCCACAAGTGGCACGCGTGCCACAGATGCTGTGTACTATCCTTTAACTAAGTAATTCATTAAGAATCATAATGAAATAAAATGATACTGCTCAGCAACTTTTATCGAAGAAATACAAATCCATAATAACCTTCTTAGATAAAAAATAAAACATACACACTCATATAATAGAAATACAATGATCGTTAATTACTTGTATAGTTCCATTAGGTGATATTATTTCAAGATTAGATGAATGTCTTAAAAAATGATAAGTAGTATAAACAAAATAATAAAAATTCAATATTTATTACTCCTGTACAGTTCCATTAAGTAGCGTTGGATAAATGATTTATTGGGCATACTCATTCTACCAACTGATGGTTCAAAAGCGATTTCACCAGAAATAAATAATGAATTAATTGCTTCTACTACTTTACAGCAAAGGTCTTCATTGTTTCTTAAAATATTTGTACTTCAGCAAAGTACATATTATATGGGTACAGTAATAATATGTTTACCTTTTTAAAAAAAAAGAATCCTTTTTTACCATAAAAGGATCTACTGATGCATATAATTTTTTTGGAAGAATGAGTCAAGAGCTCTCAGAAGATTTTTGTCAAGAATTATTGCTAGTATTAACTCAACAACTATAGTGGAATAATTTTTAAAATGTCATTTTTTAAAAATTTATTTATATTATGAAAACTTGTATTTAGTTTTTAATTTTATCTTTTGGTATAGGTACTAATTCATTGGAACATCTGTGAATATAGTTAAAAATTTCTTATTAAAAAATTGTTTTATTCCCTAATTTACATACACACACACACACACACACACACACACACACACACACACACACACACACACACACACACACACACACACACACACACACACACACACACACACACACACACACACACACACACACACACACACACACACACACACACACACACACACACCACTCTATTATACTATACATATATACTAAAATACAATTTGTTGACAACCAAGTGGGCTTTTAGTGTAAAATTGAAGTTAATAGTTAAGAAATGGTTGAAAAAATACATTCAATTTATTAATAATACAATATTATTTGACTCATTAACTCTACCTTCTTTATTCCCAATGAAATTTGGTTCTTCACTTATCAACCCAGACTTTAATAGAACAAAGTAATCATAAATTAATGTTAGTAATAATTAAACACAAATTAAAAAAATACCAAAAATTAATGCATTAAGTTGTACATACATGCTATTGCCCATTATTTACACACAAAATATAAACAAAGCTGCCAGTTGTAGACAGACTATGTTTGTAATAAATCTTGGAATTCTTGGGTTAGTCATGTAGCTTCTCTTTACATCTGTATTTTTTTTTTTTTTTTTGTAATTTTAGAGTTACTGTTTATAGCTATCATTTTCATTAGTTATTAAATAAACATTTTTTTTACAAAAGTCTTTTAAATGAAAAAAAATTGTCTTTGGAAAATAAAATTAATAATTTGTGAGTTACAAAGGGATCTTAAACAAGATGACATCTGCAAAAAAATTAATTAGCTAGTTCATCTAGAGGCATGATCTAAAAGAAACAGGGGAAAACTACTAAAGAAAAAACTATTCAAAAAGATATGTAGACCAGTTTCAGTAAACAAGAAGTTCAATATTCTGTAAATTGTTCAGTAATGAAAACTAAAGTTGTATTTAAAAAAGATTAGGGTATCTGGAAATTAAGTGTTTGATGGTTGGATGTAAAAATTCAAGTAATAATATCTCATATCAGAATAAGTGATGTAGCTAAAAATTTTAATTTAAATTCTACAAATACCTGGTTAAAAATTACATGGTATTTACAAGTGAAGGGTTTTAAGGAAGAAACATTTTTCATGCTGATAAAATGGAATAAATCACTTCCAGAAAGAAAAGTAAATATTGATAATTGCTGAAATTTATGAAGAAATAATCTCTTCATGGGGTGTTGAATTAAGAAAGGTTGATGGAAAATTTTATTACTGATAAAATAACTACACAGCTCAGGATGATATCACTGATGCAACATGCCTAACTGCATGAATTTCATGCAGTATGATGAAATTCAACTAGTATGCATGATGAGGAAGGAAGAGGAGATATTCCATTGTAAGGAATAACCTGTTGAAAAAATTGAACATGCTGTTTGTGATAAACACTTCTTCACAATTATTGAATTTGATTAAAAGTTCGCAAATTCCAAGGTCTGTCCACTCATTAAAGAATTGTAAAAGACATATTGTTTTTGCAAATATGCGTAATAAATAATAAAACAACTTTTTTATTTAAGTACAGTTACCGAAATAAGGATATGGATTTGGTTTAATATGATTTTACATTAGCCAAAAAGTTCAAACAAAAAAATGACTGGAAGTGAATTTATGAACCCAAAGCTTAGGGAGAGCATTATAGAATAAACAAGGGATGCTAAAAAAAAGTCATCCTTTAGCATGACAATGCACAGCCTCAACATTGCTGCTATTACTATGGGTGTACTAAACAAGTCAGCAGATTTTTGACCATCCTCCTTACAACTTTCATTTGGCACAATCTGATTTTATCTGTCTACAAGATTTAGATACCTAGTCAACACTTTAAAAGCAATGAAGAGTTTAGACCAAATTAAATGTTAAAATTTGAAGAAAGCTGCATTGAAATGTAGAAAAGTAAGAACTATCTAAATAAAATTAATAATGAGACTATGACAAAATAGAAGAAAGGAAAATTTCATTACAGAAAGGATTTAGTCCTGCCTTTTCAAAACTTGCCACAAAAGAGTAAGCTGTTACAGACAGCCTGTCTAGGATTTAAATCTGAAACTCTCTGAATGGCAGCGGTCTCTGAATAGACCACTGCCATGAGATTGGAATAGCAATTATTTTACAAAAAAATTTGTTTCATGCAAGGGTTGTTGTTTTAACAGTTTATTTAATGTAATTTAAATACACTTGTTAATATAAATCAGCCAAGTTGTTGTTTTTATAATAATTATGGAATGAAAATAGATTTTTAATTTAAAATCCTAATTCATTAGAAAGGGCCAGCAGCAACCAGCATTGAATAACTTCAACAATTAATGAGAACTAATTTATTAGAGTAGAATCAAACATGACTTTAACCATAGGCAGCAATTTATTCTGATTTCACTTCCTTCTGCTCAAAGGTACAAACTATGTTCACGATGTGACATCTTAAAAGTGAAGGGAAGCTGTTACTTATTTAATCATCTTTGGATTGACTTATTTACATTTTATATGACTATTACTTTCATATATTCTTTCACCAATATTATAAGAAATAATTTTTTCACAAAAAAATTTACAGTATTAAATAGCTTGTGTGTTGTGATAGTATGATTTTTGGATTTGGTAATTTTCTGTTTATGTTTAAAGGAATTTTAGTAATAGCCATTTTAGTAATCTAAATCTAATCCAATCACTTTAACACTTAATTATTTTCTTTTACTTACTTTGTTGACTTCATTTATGTTCTTATTGAGCTATCACATGACAGTTCATTTTTCCATGGACAAAGTGTTGTTTTCTAAAAATTCTACAAGAATTTCACAAAGGAATGTAAAAAAAAAGCCCTGTAAAAATAATTACTAAAACGTGTTTTAGTAACTATTTAGACTTTAGATTAGTTTCTTATATGTGATACTTAAAAGTTTACAATATTATTAAGCATTACTAAAATTGTAAGAAATTATTAAATTTTTATTTTCTGTTACTCTAAAATTATATTTTTTAAATTAAAATTCTGATAACATTTAGCTTATGTGATATTAATAAATAAGTAAAACAATTACATAAACATAATTACAGTAAAATATTTAAATAAATATAAATAAATAAATTTCAGCCTATCAGGGTTTTATTTTAAGCTTCAACTCGCATCATTCAAGTCAGTTGAATGAGTGAATGAGAAATCTTAAGGTATTTTTTACTTAAGTGATTTTTGAAGCAATCATTTTTATTTAATATATTTTTAAAAACTTATATTCTGATAGAAGATTTACCTTTATGTCTTCCTCTTTAGAGCCCATTGGCAACAAAAACTGAGTTTCAGCAGGATATGAAGATTTAAGATTTGATGGACAAAGAGAATTATGTAGCATCGATGTGCTGAGCCTTTCAAAGTCATCTGGCACATTACATCTAATTTCCTTTAAATCAACTACATTTCTGTTGTCGAACAATTCTTCAGTTACATTTTCGCTTGGGACTACTTTACCTAATGCAAAGATATGTTACATTTCACATAAAAAATATTAAATAAAGTAAAAACTTCTCTGCAACAATTGATAATTCTAGTATTTTGCAGACATATGCCTGTGAACACATTGTTTAATCCTAGATAAGATTAGATTATATTAAAACAATATCCACAACTATTTTACATGTGTTTTTTTATATTGTAATTATAAAATAAAAGTAAATCTGATGACAATGATAAATAAAACAAATTCTTAAAATTCGTGAACAAAACTTGTAATACAGAAAATGCAAGTACAGTAAATATGTTGCACATTAACAAATAGTTAAAAAAGTTCATTTATAAACACAATGTTTAATTTAGATCTTTCTTTGTGATGTTAATTTTTTTAAATTTTTTACAAATTTTGTTCAACAACATTTGTTTATTAACATTAAACAAGATTTATAGTACAGAAAATAAAAAGCACACTATAAGTTATCGCACATTAAAAAATGACATTACAAAGAAAAGTTTCAGTTATATTTTGTTAATAAATAATTACTTCTACAGCAAATTCAAATTTTATTTATGCAATATCTTTTTTCATTAGACTTGCCTACTTCATTTTATCTTTTGATTAACCACTTCTCCTAATAGTTTATAAATTCCAATCTAACCATTTAAATTATTTCCAAATTGGACCCTTAATTGAGTGCAATAACATAAATCCTAAGTAACACTATAACATACTGTTATATTGGGGTTAACTTGTCTAGCTCAATCAATTTATTTTGCACAATAAGTGGTTATAAATGTTCTTGTAGTGAGGATGTTCTTTTATTTATAAAATTAATCTGATTTACTACTTACACAATATGCAAAGAGAAAATATGTGAAATATTACTTTCAAACATGATCTTGGAATCTTTTCCTTGCTGACAATATAGAAAAATAGCTTCACTAATAATTAAATCTAAATGAAAAAAAATGTGTTTATGGAAGATAAAAATAATTATCATAACTGTTAATTTATAGGGTAATCTAATTAGTTATAGAACAATACTAGAATTGATATATTTCAGGTTAAAAAAGTTCAGAGTTAAGAATAAACAATGTAAGAGTGTGAACTATCTTCTGATTTGAAAATTGTGCACCCACCATATAATTCTTATGTACCAAAAACTTGTGTGTTAAAATCATAAAAAAATACAAAAATAAATTACATTAAAATCATTTTAATATTTTTCCCAATATTTTGTGTATGGTAAAATTTACTTTCAAAATAATTTCATTTCAAAGAACTGACAGAAAAAATCTCTTTCCAAGATGTACCAAATTGTACCAAATAATGAATTTTATTAATAGCATAAAGCTTCTAGACGATGGAGTTTATGAAGAAATAATCATGAATAAAATAGTCTTATAATGTTGTTCTCTATTCAAACATGCAAGAGAAATTTGCTATTAAATATAATAATTGCAAATTAATAAATGTCTAAAATATAAATTAATATAAATGTCTCACTGAAATAATAAAAAAATTGCAAGTTACCTTGCATATTTTTTGTAATTCATAATTTCAGAAATGACAGCAAGTGGTAGCTTATTTAAAATGAAAATCCACACAAATGATAGTAAAATTATTCTTTTCTTCACAGAGAGAATGCTACTGCATTGAGCCTAAGCAAAGGCAATGTGTTTCAGACTCGCTTATAAACACATCATCTATATCAAAATGTAGGTAATAATCAACCCCACAAATAATACTTCCAGTCAGCTCACCATAGGGAATGAATACATAACAAAACAAACACTTACAGGAAGCATTGCTGACATACCACTCACCCTGCATGTGCTTTAATTGTAATAAATTATTATGTAAAGCAATAAATTAATGTACTCCACAGGAAAAAAATGCATTATATTTTGTTTCCACTTAGGATAATTAAATATAAAATAAATGCAGAATGTTTTAATTCAATGAAAATATTTTAAATCTAAAATATAATATATGTGTTGCATTTATATGACATGATGTTGCATATATGAGGGACAATCAGAGAAACAAACACAAATAAGACAATTTTTTTTTTATTGAATAAAAAATGCATATTTTATCTACTTATCAACAAGAATGTGTGAATGTTTGCAGTTGAAGGATGGATGCCCAGCATGCAGTTCGTCATTCACATTTGTTCTTCTGTTTCTGAACATCTGACACCATTTTGTGATCATGGGGCATGAAATTGCATTCTCACCATATACTTCAGTAATTTGTGATGAATTTCGTAACAGTTGTAATATGCCGTGTCCTCTAGAGGTTTCATCCAGCATAGAAGTGCATTCAGTAATCTGATTTTTGTGGCCAAGAAATTACAATTGTTATGAAGTATATGGTGAGAATGCAATTTCATGCCCCATGATCACAAAGTGGTATCAGATTTTCAGAAACAGAAGAACAAAAACCTCTAGAGGACATGGCATATTGGCAGCAACACTACATAGTACTGAATGTTTTACAGAATTGCTGCTGGGGGAGTTTGAAGACAACACAACCAGTGCTGCTATCACAACACATTAATACATCCTTTCAGTTCAAGAACATGGAAAGGGTGTAACTTATTTTTTGATCCACCTCTCATATATGATGCATTTTGATATATATGATGTGTTGATAAGAGACAGTCTAAGGCACATTGCTTTAATTTAGGCTCAATGCACTAGCATTACCTCTGTGAAGAAGACAAGAATATTTTTTATTATCATGTTGTATGGATTTTCAAAGCTACCACTGACTGTCATTTCTGGAATTATGAGTTACAAAAATTGAAAAAAATGAGTAAGTTAACTTGTAATTTTTTTTTATAATTTCAATGAAAGTATTGACATTTTTATTAATTTATTGACATTTTATATTTTAGAAATTTATATTTATTTATATTTTAGACATTTATTAATTTCCAATTTTTAAATTTAAGCTAATTTCTCTTGCATGTTTGAATAGAGAACAAACATTTAAGACTATCTTATTCATGATTATTTCTTCATAAACTCCATCGTCTAGAAGCTACATACCATTAATAAAATTCAATATTTGGTACATCTTGGAAAGAAATTTTTTTCTATGTATGTTCTTTGAAATGTTTAGCAAAATGTTTAGTTTATGTGGTATTTTATCTTTTACTTGCTGGAAGGTCAAAGATAAATTTAAAAAAAATTGAACATAGCTGACACATCTAAAATGTCAAGATTTATTTACAAAGCCACTGCATAATAATCGGTTATAATCATAGTAATACAAATGCTGGTAAAAATAAACAAAGGTTTTTCTAGCATTTCAGATTTTATTGAAGTCTGTGTAATAATTTGTAAAATATTTATTAATCCTATTCATTTTTTAGATAAAAAGTACTGTCATGTAATTAACTGAACGATCGAGAATATATCATGGAACAATATAATGAAATTTTTCTGTTTTTTAGAAAGGAAAATGTTAATAACTAGGAAGAAACAATAACTGCTTGTAAAAAGCAAAATTGCATTTGGCAAATATGACTATAACATTGCTTCATTTCACTGAGAACGTTTTAACAGGACAATGTATAGCTCTTCTTAGATTCATTGAAAATATTGTTCCAAATTTTATAAAATCATTCAATTGAAATAAAAGCAATAAGAAGGGAAAGGGATAATAATATTTTAGTAAGAAAAGTATGTTAGTAACCAACCTAATGGCAAGGTGAATTTTTTACCCATTCCAGCCAGTGGAAAACCATGACGCCTCATCTGAATAGTATCATCAGTACCTTCAGTCACATGAGAATCTGAACGACTTCCAGGCATAGGCTGAACATCAGAATGTTCAATAATTGTAGGATTTGTATGTTGATAACTAAACAAAAGGAATACTAAATTAAAATATGACAAATTTATCACTAAATATAACTGATATCAGCAGTACCTCTTAAGTTAAAAATAAATGGAAAACTTGCATTCAATAGTAGTTTCCTATTTAAATTCACATTATTTGATAATTTTAGATTTTAAAAATATTTTACAAAAGTAACCAATGTAATTCTGAAGCAGCAATGCCTGCTTTTGTTATTTGCTGCAAGTCATCACAACAGTTCTTTAAGTGATTATATTGTAGCTTGTTTGAATTTCTGCTTTTTTTCTTAAGTTTATGACTAATAGCAGTTGTTCTCTTTTACATCAACAGTTCAGCTAAAAACAAGGAATAATATTAACTATCTATAATCTATTTCTTGTGTATTTATAAAGTATCTGTTCAGTTTTCATATTCTCATTTGTTATTCAACACATTGGAATTGTAAAGAATGCTAGTAATTTTGGTAGAAGTGAAGGTCACCACAATAATGATGATACTCCAAGACTGCTACTTCAAAAGCACCATGCAAGAACACAACAGTATTCATTCAATGTCTGTGAACTATGCAGCGTTTAACTAATACAGGCTTTAATTTTCTCACACATTTCTCATCTCATAATTCTACACTATACAAATTAGTAACAATGTATCCCTGTCTTATTAAATTCTTCTAATCCCTTTTATAAACTAAATTGTAATTCAATTTTAATTTTAGATTACATGCAGTACTCATGGATATGTTCGATATCTACTTTTTTTAATTACTGAATATAATTTTACCAACTGTGTGCTTTTATAATGGTGAACCATTACTATTATTAATGTAAGTGTTTCTGTAATTGTTCACCATAAAATTACTTGAGTAATTTCCATTTTATATGATTTTAAAACAATTTTTTTTAAATCCACTAAAATTTTAAAATCTTTTTAGTAAAGATTTTTATTTTTACCCTTCACCAAATTTCCTACTATTCTGGTCATTGTATATTTTTAAAAGAAATTCAGTACTATTCAAAAATGTAATAATTATAAGAGTTTTGAAACATTAATGGACGATACAACAAATACTGAAGAGTTTTCAAAAACCATCACTTCAGGATCTTACTTTTAAAATTATTTAATAAGATTTTAAGAATATTTTTTTTCAGTCTGCCAAATTTCTTTGAATAACAACTCTAATTTCTGTGCAAATTTTTTGTTAGCATATTTCACCATTTCTGTGACTATGCTGTCTTTCTACAAGTTTTATTGGTTTTAGTTTCTTTATTATGCTTATAATTTCTTATTTATTTGGTGGTTTGAAATTTGGAATATCATTGTTGTACTCAAAATTAAAAGTTTCACTGGGTTCAGGAAATTTAGTAGATTTCAAAATACTTTACAAAGGCTTTCAAGCTATCTTGACAGTTCTTCATTATTTCTCAGTTTTCATTTTAAAAAAATCAAGCAAGTGGGCTGATAGCCTTTGATTTGGTGTCAGATAGCTTCATAAATGTCACTTATAGTATGTTTATTATTCATTAAATATATTTTAATTAATATAACTTTAAGAAAAAAAAAGAAATAATGAAGTATAAACAGATACAAATATAACAACTTATGTATAATCAACCACGCAAGTTGTAAACTGTCTTAACTGTCATAAGGCTGTCTTCACCAGCTTCCTAAAAGTACCTAAATAATAAATAACAATAATACTTCATTACACTAGGCAAATATTTTTTGTTTATTTTAAATTTTTTCCTCTTCCACTATGAAAAAAGGAATAAGTTTTATTTTTTTATTGATCAGTATACTGAAAATATATTAAAAAATTAAAACACTTATGAAATAAACAGAAACATTTTGATTTTGTTACTGAAAATTTGCTTCCTCTTTATATTTATCATCTTCTCTTAATGTTTTTATTCTTTCTTTGCTTGCAGCATTGTCTTCCTGTTTATTTTTTTTGTTTGCAACATTTTCTTCCTTTTTATTCTTTCTTTGATTTTAACATTCTCTTCCTCTTCATACTTATCTTTTTTTACACACACACACGCACACGCACATGCACACGCACACACACACACACATACACACACACACACACACACACACACACACACACACACACACACACACACACACACACACACACACACATATACATATATATATATATATATATATATATATATATATATATATATATATATATATATACATATATATGTTTCTTCATGTTAACTTTGCTTTTCCTGTATGACTGTTTCTTTTTAATTTTTGATTATTCAACAAATAATAAAAACTGAATATTTTACAATGTTAAGGTCAAAATTAACATTTGTAACAAGTACACAGGAGTTCACTAAGTGGAATAGTTTGATTATTATTAACTTTATAAATCACACCAGAAATCTGAAACTTTTGTTAATCAAACTCATGAAAATACAAATACTGATCTAGAAAGTATAAGATCTAGAAAATCTACGAGTAGAAAAGGACTTACTTTATCCTAATATTTCATGTACAATTGTTGTATTAATAATTGTATAAATATTTGATGTTAATAAAAAATAATATTCCAGCAATTGTGTAACTGTACACTTTAAAGAACTGGAGGATCGTATCTAACTTTTAAATGATGTACAGAAAAAAAAAATAGGTGTACAAGGAAATCATATGGTGTCTATATCAGATTTTTAACCAAACTGTCTTAACATAATTTTCATTTGTCAGAAGGTGGAACTTTAATAGAATAAATTTGCACCTAACAGATTCTCACCTTTTATAGTTTAACGAAAAATAAAATACAACTTAGGAAATAATATAGAATATTCAAACCTACTTACAGTAATGGAATGGAACCAACTGAAAGAGATCTTCTTCTATTATCCACCTGAAAATGATGTAAATTTAATGGAAGAACCCATACATACCAACAGTAAACAATGCAAGTTTGTAAAATTCTAATTGTTACGACCAAAAAGTAATAATTGTTAAAAATTCATGATTTATATACATTTTTATTGAAACTAATCTTCTTAAGATTCATGTTATTCCTCTGTACTGTTAAATTATATTAATAAAAACCACCTAGTACAGAATATTGAGATAAGAAATATCTTACCTTAATTTTATCATGAAAGTACTTTCACGGTATCCTGCACCCTTAGCCATAATTGAATTCATTTAATTAATGCGTATTAAAAATGAAAAGTACTAACATAACCATGTACACTTAACGACATGTTTAGTTGTGATTGTTGTTTAAATGGAGATGACTTGAAGTATTTTTCTTTTTAAAGAAACTTCAATTTGCAGTCAGCCATGGGAAAAGGAAATGAAATGTTTACATTTGATATTGCATATTGTTTAACATTTCCACATGTATTTTTATTATGAGCACGTATTATGTCATTCTTTTTAATACCATTTAATAGGTATGTATTTATAAATCAGTTGACAGATTTCGACAATTACTTGTGAATATTGACTGATTATAAAGTTCTGATTTATACACAAATCTTTATATTTAAACCTCCTTAGTCAATATTTTTATACTTTGTTATTATATTGTATTGATCATATAGGCTGTGGCTGATCTTATACAAACTATCCTTTTCTTAATTTCATTTAGTCAGTTATTTTATTTCACTGAAACTGGATGCATTGTAAAGTTTACATATTCATTATTAATTTCATGAATTGCATACTGCACAGCAAGTTTATTGCATATACTGTTCTTTCAAAATCCATTTATGCTATTCATTTATTTTTTTTTAATCTATTTTTACCTGAAATGAATACAACCAGTAGAAGTGTTTATGATTATTTCTTTAAAACAAATCCTTAAAAAGCAAATTATAGTTGAGAAAACTTCTGAGACAACTAAGTCCACCTGGGCTAATGTGTTTAGAATTCTAATGAGTGAATAGCATACAAGGTCACGCTGCGACTTTGTAATGATTGGTCAACTTTGTAATGAGGGCCATAAGAAGGACATTTCACAATTATTTTATGGAAAACCAACCATTTCACAGGTTCTAGTGGGTAAGTGACAGTGACCTTCCTAACTTCAGTTTAAGGACTATCGATTTAGTGAAAGATTGGATTTGTTTTTGCAAAAAGAAACTGAGCAACTGTGATGCTCAATTACACGTTTTGATGCTTACATCAAAAGGAATCAGTTATCCAGAAGTCGCTCTAAAAAAAGATCTTTTTATTGAAGTATCTCAATCTCAAACTACAGGCTCGGTAATCCTACTGAGCTGGAATGGGGTCATATTAAAAGGTTTATGGCTAAATATAACATTTAAAATGGATGATGTACAAACACTAATATAATCACAGCATTTGCTACAGTAAGTGTTTTAGAGTGGAAAAATTACTGCAATCACTTGAAAAAAGTAGAAAATTTGGCAAACAGACAACCTACAAGACAATACAGATAATAATTTACCTGAACAATAATTAATAATTTGCCTAATGATGACAAAAAGTCATGACGATGGTAATACAGACAGTGAGTGCTTAGGCATTATGACATTAAAATAAAAATTTAGTGGACAGTAAATATTTGGGAAAATTAGTGCAACATTTTTACTTAAGTTTATTCCATAAATGTATAAAAGTGTGTATAATGTTTATGTGCCAATGGAATATAAATATATAAAAAGTGAAAAAAATAATCAAAATTTTACTCTGAAAGTTCTTTTTTGTAAAATTAATTAATTTAATCTAAATGAAAAAAGAATCAGGGTAAGTCTGCATTCAGTGAAACTTTACATCACTATTAGTTTAAGTTTGGAAAATTATTTGGAATATTTCAGGTTAACCATTTGAAAATTACTGGGCGCTATAAAAAAAGTTGTTGAAATGATATCAATAACTTAGGTGGTGGTGTGATGAACTGCTAATAAGTAAACAAAGTTTTTATTGTGATAGTAGTTATAAACTTCCATAAGAAGTAAACATGTCACAGTTTACATGGTTAATGTTTGCTACATTACTGTAATATTATAATGAAAATTCTGGATTAATTTAATTTTTGAATGCTGCTATCTGTTACAAAATAAAGTAATAATTATTTCTTTATTGTAAGTTTTACTAATTTTTAAACATTAACAACAAGCATACAAACCTAATGACCATATAATAAAATATTTAAAAAAAAAACATAAATGATAATAAAATAAACATAAAATTAAATGTAACGATTGTAATGGTATTTATAAAGGAAAAATAAATAGATCCATTAAAACTAGATTTCTTGAACATTACAGAAATTTCAAAAATAATACATTAGGATTATCTAATATGGCAACCATCTAATAAACAATAAACACTTTATTACTGATATTAACACATTTAGAAATACTTGAAATTTATAAAGTTCACATAAAATTAAGCAAATTAGAAAAATATTACAAACAACATAAATACAAACAAAATCTCAATTTGATAAACCATCAGACAGTCTGGTTTATTTAAATATGTTAATTTCTAATATCTTTTTAATATGAAATTTTATTAAATGAAATCAATCATGAATCATGACTGAGGATATATATATCCCATGAAAGTATTTTTTTGCTAAAATTAAGGTAAGATATACTTGATCTCAATATTTGGTATAGTTTTATATATATATATATGAGTACAGTCAATATTTAATTATAACAAAATGATACAGCAATAATACTACTTAAAATTAATATTTTCATTATAAAAAATTACAACAATAATTATGTATGTTTGAAGTACTTCGTCTGTATTTTACTTTATCATATAACTACTGTTCACCCATGAAGCAATTTAACTTACATGAGAATCAGATGGTGACTGAACATTAACAAAAACTATATTTTGTAGTTTACTTTTCAGTTTTAAATACCCATTTTGGGTTAGAAGAAGTTTGTCACTTGTTTCCCACAGCTGAGAGTTTAGTTCTGCAATTTGTGCTTCATCTTTTGATATCTATACAAAAACAAAAAATAAGTTATGAGAATTGACCAAAACACAAAAAACATTTATAATTGTAGAGTACAGAAAAATAACAGTGTTGTACTAAAATTATACAATTTTTCTCGTGATTTTTGCATGCAGATGCTGCAGAGAAAGCTGCATAATTAATTACAGTGGACTGTTTTATGTTTTATTTGTATATGTTTCTTTTTGTTTAAACTAACCACATTACTGGTAAAAAGTGATTAGGTTGTGTTCAATATGATTAAACTGATGTAATTGTTTATATTATTGAATAAATATATTATTTCATATTTGCAAGCCTATGGAAGTGCAGTTACTATTACCACTGGTTGTGGGGGGGGGGGGTTGTATTAGGAGATCTTAAATCAGCAACTAAGATAAAAAGTTCTTAGCAGAGAACAAGCAAGAGAGAGAGAGAAAGAGTGAGAGAAATGGGAATAATGTTAAACATTCATGATGAATAAAGCACTATCAACATAAACTGAGGAAAACAAAAGAACAGAATAGCCTGGTAAATACCAGACTATCCTGGTATAGGTGAAAAACCTGTGGTATATGATGAAAAATCTGTGATAGTTATAACTATCACAGGTTCTTCATCCATTTAATTTACCTTTCTGAAACAGTAAATAACTGAACCAAAATGTTACCTTTCTTATAGTTTACATCTCTGTCATCAGCCAGGCCTTGGTTGGGATGCCACGATGTAAATGCTCCGCAGATATTTGCATCAGTAAAATACAAATCAAATTTTACCTTCATGTAGGCCTCAAACGGACATCTTCACATCCAACCTAACATGATTCCCTGAAACTAACTAACCAAAACTACAGACCCCGCACCTAGTCCAAATTTGACAGCACAGTTTGTGACTGTGAATGCCTCAGAAAATGAACGAGTTGAAAGTAAATCGTGCTACACTCATACGAATCAAAATTATGTTTTACACAACATAGAAATTCAGACCTACACCCAAATAAGTCAATCAACAAGGGGAATGTAATCTCATTCCAGTCTGCGCAGGAGCTGGGGGACAAGCCCCACACTCCCACCTGGTCCCATCATGGAGTCTCGCGTGGCATTATAAAGTCACAATCAGGACCGCAGCAGCGCGGCCACCCATGCCAGTGGGAGCCCCAAATCGAATCACAAACAATATCAATATAACCGTGGTTCAATGCCAGTGCACCTACCTCCAACCAATCCAATGCGTAGGCTGAAACCCTGGTCAACCGGGATGTGGGGGATTCATCCCACTTGACCTTCGAAGACGCAAGCCCCGGTCTTCAATCTCCTGCATTTGTTCTGACAAATAGGTTATTTACCTTGGAAATGTAGCATCCCTTACACTCATTAGCAAAGATATCTATTGGTTTGACTCCGGCTATAACACAAACTGCCTCCCATGACACTGTTCTATAACAGTCAGCAAGAGGATTCGCTGGGCCTGCAGCAAAATGTCCATGTAACACCTAAAAGCCAAGCGGTGAGCCCATACAGCTGCAGCATATAGCGTAATAGCCTCACTGACACCTTTATAAAGGATACGCATGGTATGCTAATTCAACCCCCAATCGGGATGAATGACTCTACGGATTAGACAAAAAGCATCAGTGGCCTTTTTTTCTACATACTGTAATGTTCATTGAACCGAAAATTCTCATCAAGAATTTGTAAACTAAAGTTGACAGTTTACAATAAAGTATGTCAAACTTCAAAACTCTTTGTATTTTTCTTTCCAGTCACAGAACAAAGACAATAAGAAAGGTGTAAATCACAAAGCTAAACTAAATTTACATATATATATTTTTTTTAAATTATCAATAACAATAATATTCACAAACTATTTAATAAGGCATATGTAATTTTTTCTAATTTCAGCATTATTAATCAACATAAATACCTTCTCTGTATACTGCCTCAATTTTTCCTTAAATTCATCATTCTTTTTCTCCATTTCATCATTCAAAGCTTTCTAGAAAAGCAACAATAAGTAAATTAACTCTTTCCAAAGAAGAAACTAATATAAAAACTTACTTATCAATTATAACACAACAGAATTATAAAGTAACAATTTATTTTCATTTGATCTTGACATGTATAATACAGAAATAAGGTTTATATATATTACAAACCTTAGCAAAGCAATACGACACTGCTTCACCGAGAAAGTGGTTGCTGTACTGGCATCCAAAAGGCACTAATTTGCATTATATTATATGAGGGAAAGGAATGAGAAAGATGCCAATATTCTTTATTTAGGGTCTTTGGGTAGAACTTCTGCAAGTGGGTCACTGTCACCAGTTACATCATTAACGTCACTATCAACATCACCCATATCACAATCTGTAGTGTGTTTTCGACGCCAGAATCATTCATTGATATGATGAAATTTTCAATATCAGACTATCATTTTTCCAGTAATCTTCAGACTGTTCCACATGTCTGCAATTTTTACTCCGGTCTTCATTCATAGAATGAATGTGACTGTGAATATGTTTACCAATACAACAGTCTTCATTCATTCTATGAATGTTGTATTGGTAAACATGTCTGAAAAGTATCTGTACACTTTTAACCATATTGGATGTTTAGTCTGTTGTCAGCTGTCAAAAGGATAACACGTGTTTTGGTATAATCAGTGATTTTTTAATTGTATAAATGTTGGATCAGAGAATTTGTATTAATTTTGTTATAAGAATGGAATAAAGTGTAGCAATGTTTTAAAAATGTATAATATTGCTTTTTGCGAGTCTGCTATAAGTAAAGCAAGGGTTAACGGGTGTTTATAAGTGTTTCCAAGAAGGTTGTGAAGACGTTGAACATGACGAGCACCCTGGATGCCTCAGCACATCAACAACCAATGAAAAAAGAAGGAAATGGTTAAGAATAATCACCGAATCACAATCAGAGAAATCACTGCTAATATTGGGTTATCAAGTGGATCATGCCATGAAATTTTTTTGGATCTTTTGGGTATGAAATGTGCGACAGCAAAATTTGTTCTAAAACTGTTGAATTTCAAACAAAAACAGCGGCGAATGGAAGTTGCTTAGAGTTGCACATTTTAGTAGTTCTGCAATAATGATACAGAATTACTGAAATGTGTCATAACAGGTGATGAAACATGGGTTTACGTACATAATGTCGAAACTAAGGCTCAATTGTCCCAGTGGAAGTATTCTTGATCACCAAGACCAAAAAAAGCTTGACAAGTACAGTCGAATGTGAAGGTTATGCTCACCGTGTTCTTCGATTTTAACGGCGTAATGCATCATGAGTTCTTGCCATGAGGTCAAAGGATACATAAGGAGTATTACCTACAAGTTCAACACTGTTTGTGTGAAGCAATCTGAAAAAAATTCATGACTTTTGCACCACAATAATGCGCCTGCTCATACTTCATTGCTTGTTTGTCAATTTTTAGCAAAATCAACAGTGTAATGATACCCCAGCTGCCATATTCACCAGACATGACCCTGTGTGCCTTTTTCTATTTTCAAAAATAAAAAGAACCTTAAAGGGCATATGTTTTAAAGCATATATGAGATTAAAAGCGAATCGCTAAAAGAGCTAAAACACTATTCCAAAGATTGAGTTCCACAAGTGTTTCGGGGATTGGAAAAAGCACTGGCATAAGTGTATGATATCTAATGGGGACTGTTTTGAAGGGGATAAACATTAATGTAGATAAAATTCTTTCCAAAAAACAAAAATTCTCATTACTTTTTGAATACACCTCATATATTAAAGTTTTTCTAGAGGTTTCATCTCCCTGGGCTTCACACTATGCAGTGTCTGCCCTTTTTATCATTTTTATGTCATTATATAAATTATAACAAACAAATGATAAATTTAAATATAAAAGACCATAGTTAACTAAATAACAAATTTTTCTCTCAAGGACGAAGAATATAAGAAATAGAGAAAAAATATAATTAAAATTGAAACGATTAGAATTATATATAATTAGAATTAAATTATAATTAATTAAGTTATAAATGACAATAAAATAGGCAAAAGCTTGGAGTATGGTTCTGAACAGTTCAGTGCATGGATAGAAATTGACGATTTACCCACTGCAGATATCATGAGTGATGCAGACCGTGCATCTGTTGTTACAAATTTGCAAGATGAAAACAAGAATGATGATGAAGAGGAAGAGCCTAACAGAGAACCATTCCGTAAAAGAAAGGTCGGAGAATCTTGAGTACTATCCAAACAGCTTTGGAGGAATGTGGCAGTGGTGATGAAGAATATTTGTACAACTTGGAATAACTTTTAAATAAGACACAACAAATCAAAAAGTAAATGACATAAATTAGAAAATAAATAAATAAATAAAGCTCATAATTTAGTAAAAAAATTTGATAAACTTTGATTTTAAAAAATATACTCTAACCTAATTGTTAAACTGAAAAACCAATACGTACATACTGTAATAATCTTATAATCTTTTATTTTTAGTTATGGACTGTAGTTTTTAATTTAAGTTAATATGTAAAAAAATAAAGATGAAAAGTTTACCTGTCACCCCAACAAAATTTATTAACAAAAAAAATCCAAAAATAAACTAAAGAAGATATAAAGGAAAAAAAAATATCTATAGAGTCTGATTGTCCCTATAAGGATACAAGGGACGAGGACCAAAAGAACAGTGTTACCTTCCAAGGGATACAAGGGTCAAGGGATATTTTTATTCAATGAGTGGCTTATTTTCTTTGGTGTCATAGGTGAGATTAGTTCTTTTTCTATGAAACTTATTGTTTCATATTCAAAATAAATATTAAAAGTGAGGGTCTTACACATCTAATAAAAGTAATAACCTACACAACCTATTCCCATTTGCTGACACCATTTTTGAATAATATGATTGTTGCTTATTATGATCAAAAACCAGAAATCCCAATGTGATCATAATAACCAATATGTGTGTGTGTGTGTGCGCGTGTACGCGTATATATAAGAAAAAATCTCAAAACTTAACAGTTTTTATTTTATGTAAAAAAACATTACAAATTACAAAATGTACAAACAAACAGTGATATCTGTGTTTTTTTAGGGATAATGCAAAAATTTAAATATGTCTTATCTGTAACATCTACTTTTACAAATGACTATATGATTAAACTTTTCTTTTTTAAATTTTACATATTTGGGAAGTTGGTTTTAAGTTGGTGAATTTTATCTAGAAGGAAAAGTTGTAGGCTTGTAGAGGAAAAGTAAGGAAGGAAAAGGAAAAAAAAACTTGTGTTTTTGTGTATTCTAATTTACTTTTCCTTCTACAAGTAAATAATATTAAATTATTGAGGATGTAAAATTCATGATGAAGCAAAGAGATAAACTACAAAATTTAAGTAAAAAACTAAATGATTAAGGAAAAGATCTAATTGAGGAGTATGATGCTGATAGTTAAAACAGTTCTCTTTCATTATAAAAAAGGGGAATTTTGCATTTAGTTGAGTTACAGCACTAGAAATAAATACTATATACACAGTATAATCTCATTACAGACATATATTGCTCTAAACTGACTTACCATTTCTTGCTCTAACAAAGCAATTTGGTTTTCAAAATCAATCTTCAATTCATTATTAGCTTCAGCAGACTCTTTATGTAATCTCAGTTGATCCTGTTTTTGGATTTCATTTTCACACCTTAAACTGAATAACATAAAACTTAATAAAATACCAGCTATTCACATGGATTACAATATAAAATATTAACACAAATGTAAAATGTTAGCACAAATATCTTTTTGTTGTACTTATTTTTTTATGGTTCTATGCAAGTATCTGGAAAGTGGTATTTCTATAGACAAGAGTGTACAAATGATTCCTCTGATAACAAATAAAACTTCCCAATAAATATAAAAATACTTTTACAGTATAATAATAAATTATTCTTTTACACCAATCTAGAATGTTCACAGATAACTTTATTAATGCTTTCATCAATTACAAGTGACGGTATAAAACAATATGATAATTTAACTCCTTCAGTATTCAGTTATCAGAAAAAAAGGAAAATTAGAAAAATTAATATCTTTGTTATATCTGCTAAATTAATACCTAACAGTGAATGAAAGACTATTACTAATTTGCACATTGTGTTCAGTAAATGAATGATTTAAGTACAATAAGTTGTTTATTTGCTGGACCAATATGGAATAAATTTAAGGACTATTACACAGATTTTTTAGTTTGACCAAAATGTGTGGATGGAAAAAATTATAGTTATAATCCAGAATTATTGATCTCGTTCCTAAGCTAATAGTATTACTAGGTCGTTATCAGGCACATGATTTGACCATGTATTATCGCATTAGCTGAAAGTTTACCAAATAAACTGACATTTGGAGCAGACGTTTGTGACGGGAAAAAACTGTAAAGCATCCACACTATTATTGAGCCTGGTAAAATGATGTTGTCATAAAATAATGGGGTTATGAAACATTTTTTTAAGGCATATGACAAAGATGACTGGGATTTAATAATTTAAAAATAAGATTTCAGAATTAAGTAATGCTAATCTTAAGGAGAGTGATTTTATTAATCTCCAAATTTAGTAACTAAAGCCAACATTGAACTTTTGTAGATATACAGAGTGAATGGAGGATTACTTGCATGAAAATTCTTAAGATGTTATTAATGGTTTTCCAGGCAATAAATAAATTGATTGAAAACTATAACTGGATGTACAATTTTTTCATTAAATAGTTTTCTTACATTCCCACTTACTGAATGTTAGAAAATATGATATAATACCCTGCTGCTCAGTGATGAGCAGGAAAATATTTTAATATCAGTATATTAAAAAATCTTTTACAGAAATTTCTATTTAGTTAAAAAAAAAGTAGTAATCTGAAATTTTTACCTAAAAAGATACCAGTATTTTACATTGGTTGATTATTGAAATCTTCAAATTTTCAGACCAGTTCTGATAAAAGATTTTTTTCAGAGGAAAAAAATGCCAAAAAAGCATACAGACTGTAGCATAAGTAAATAAAATATTTCTCTCTATTTTATGTTTCAATATTGATGAAAAAATATTGGCACATTTAAAAAAGGTAGTGTAACAATAATACTGACATCAACAAAATCTATTGTTTGACAAACAGCTCAGAGAATTGCACTGTTAAGTATCAGCAGTTTTGCGAGTATGAGGACATTAATGTTGTATTATCTAACTATAATATTTAACTAAACATTAACTAAAAATGTGATCTTTTTCCATATATTGATTATATACAGCATTACACTCATATACCAAAACGACAAATGAACATGAGGTTATTACTAAAATTTTAACAATTCTATAAACTGTTGATGTGAACTGGAATAATTGCTAGTTTCTGGTGTGGTGTGGTGAGGACAGAAGCCCATTCATTAACAAGAAATTCCAAGAATAACTCTCTACTATTCAAACAATGAACATACAGTCGTTTTCTTTTCATTCACTTCTCACACTTACTTGATGACATACGATGTTCAGATTGGTATAATATTTCCATCTGCGTTTTTTTTCTATTGCAGTACCAATTATAATTATAGTTTTTCTCTATTTCTTATATTTTTTGTCTTTGGAGGAAAAATTTTGTTATATAGTTATTATGGTCTTTTATATTTAAATTTATATCATTTATTTTTTGTAATTAACATAATGACATAAAAATGAAAAAAAGGGGCAGACACTGCATAGTGAAGCCCAGGGAGATAGAAAAATAAATGAAAAACTGATGAAGAGACTCGTCAACTTTAATATATGAGGTGTATTCAAAAAGTAATGAGTTTTTGTTTTTGGGAAAGAATTTTATTTACATTAATGTTATCCCCTTCACACACAACGTATGATATCATACACGTATGCCAGTGCTTTTTCCACTCCCCAAAACACTTGTGGAACTTGATCTTTGGAATAGTGTTTAGCTATTCCAAAGATCAAGTTACTGAAAAATGAAGATTACTGGAAAAATGATAGTCTGATAGAGGACATCATTGAAAATTTCATCATATCAGTGAATGATTCTGGCGTCGAAAACACTACAGATTGTGATATGGGTGATGTTGATAGTGACTTAATGATGTAACTGGTGACAGTGACCCACTTGCAGAAGTTCTACCCGAAGAGCCTAAATAAAGAATATTGGCATCTTTCCCATTCCTTTTCCTCATATAATCTTACCTTTTTCTTGAATAAATAAATATTACGTAATAAATAAAAATAGATTTTATTAAAGATCATTAATAAAATTTCATTTATTAAAAAATATTTAAAAAATAGAAATAAAAAAGTAATAGAGTAATTAAAAATATTTGTTTTTTATATGAGTGAGTGTATTCGCATGTGTGTGTAGAATCATAGAATGAAATAGGTAGAATGAGAGTCTACAAATGCACCATAGTTAATGGGTTTGTCACATAACCTTCATGGAAATTGGAACATTCCAGCTCGCAACAATACTGACTTTCTTGAAAAAAATCACTGGTTACTCTAGTACCTTTGATATTACACACACAAAAATTCAAGAGATAAATAATTGATTTCATTTTCAACTTCTAGTTGACACCCTTTTTTCATTTTGATGTCAATCTATATATTACAGCAATTACATGATAAATTTAAATATAAAAGACCATAGTAACTATATAACAAACTTTTCCCCTAAGGACAAAGAAAGAATATAATTATAATAGAGATCATTAAAATTATAATTATAATTAGATTATTATAATTACAATCAGTACTGTAATAGAGAAAATTCAGATGCAAGCTATTACATCAATATGATGTCATGAGTATTGTCAACAAATTGTGAGAAGTGAATAAAAAGAAAACAACCGTGTATATTCATTGTATAATCAATGGTCTTTCATCCTCTCCTCGCTACACCAAAAACTAGCAATCATTCCAGCTCACATCAATAGTCTGGGTGGTAAAAAGGATTAGATTGTGGCATAAATTCTCATTTAATCTAGCCTAAGTTACAAAACAGCCAAAGTTACAAAGTCAGCTTTCATAAAATAAATGATTAGTAGGTAAATAGCAAAATAAATTTCTTTTTTCCAAATTAAAAATAATTGTTTCATATAACTAAATAGTAAATAAATCTGGAAAAAGTTAAATAAAAAATAAATTAATACTTACATGTCAAGTTTTAGTGTTGAATGCACATCTTCACAGTTTTTGTGGGATTCTAGAAAAATGTTATATTCTTTTTCAATTAGTCTAAGTTCCTCAATTGTTTTTTTGTCTGATAATATCTGAGCACTTAAATTAGACAATTCACTTTTATAATTACTAATTTCTTTCTCTACTTCTGCTAATTTCTTGTTACTAGCAGACAACTCTGAATTTATGTTTTCTATCTTTTGTGTTAGCAGAGAATTTTTTTCATTGAGTTCAGATATAATACATTCCTTTGAAGCCTGCAAGTTTTTCTGTTCAAGAACTTCTGCCTTTAAATTTGCTGAAACTGTTTTTTCAACCTGTTAAAAATAATAAGTAAATTATCTAGTTTCTGGTGATAAAGTATTCGAAATTTCTGTAGTATTATCAATATATAATAAAAGAAAAGCTGGCAAAGTGTTTCATAACTTAGCTTTGCTCTTGACAGATTTTTACTTCAAATATACCATTAATTTTTTAATTATTAATAACTTTATTATTTTTAACACCAATCAAATCAATTAAGAAATAAATACAGATTGAAAATAATTTTGAATAAAAACTTTAGTAACTAGTTTAGAAACAAGTTACTCAGGTTATAACAATCTTTTACTGGTTAAGTCAGTTTAGAAATACTAAGCAAAATTAAAATTTAAGGTAATTATATTCTCACCACTTAAAATTTTATTACAACTCATAATATTACCACTTCACCAAATTTAGCATGTACAATTAAGTTCAACATTTAATGGCATGAATGTCAACAAAAAATATAGAAAATTGTAAGGTTTAAAGTCTAGAACAATTGAATTGTGAAACAGCTTGCTTAAATATTCCATCCTTAACACCTTAAATAGTGATTTATAAATGTTTCAGTGCAGGGCAGCAGACTTTGTTTTGTTAAATTGATAATAGCTGAGCTCTTTTTCAAAAGTTTGTAAGGAACTAATGCATGTTAAAGTTCAATTTCAAATAGTGTATTTTGAATTATATAAAAGTATACATAAATTGGTTTTTAGTAAAGTTAGTGATGTAGAAGATATATAGAATTGTAATTTTATTTGTTTAACTGTTTATCTGAGTAACTGATTTTTTGCATTGATCAGATACAGACTAGTGCACTGCTGAGTTCAGTTTTTTTCTGAGTAGCAGAAAATAAAGTAACTATTATTGTCTTTGGAACCTTTATAGCTCAAAAAATGTTACTTTAATTCATAAATTTATAATTGAACCAATAATATAATATAATATAATTTAGTACCAATAATATTAATAGTGCACTAAAATGTTAATGGAATAAAAACCTAAACGTAAAAAAGGTTGATAATTCTCCAACAATAGAGAAATATAATAAATGATCATGAAGTATACATTTTTTTTTCTTTTTTATTAAATCAATTATAATACATTTACTTGAAGTTAAAGTTTTCGTTTAGAAAGAGAAAAACAAGTCAAAGTATATTTAGTGCTATTTTACCCCAGTTAAATCGAAACCAACAGTGAGGGCAAAGTCTATTAGAGACTCAAATTGAAGATAAGTTGCATTCTCTGGCCAAGGTGATAGTTTGACAGTAAATTGTAAGAAAAGTTGTAAGAAAATATGACAAGACATCTAGAGAATTTGGTCAAATTTTTACTTGATTTTGATGTTTTCAACTTTTTTGATGTTTTGGAAAGCAGTGATAATAGAGCATATACATTAAGTTCTAAAAGTGAACCCATCAGGTTGATCTAGTGGTAAATGAGTCTTCCCAAATCAGCTGACTTGGAAGCGGAGAGTTCTAGCATTCAAGTCCTAGTAAAGGCAGTTACTTTTATACGGATCTGATTACTAGATCATGGATACCGACCGGTGTTCTTTGGTGGTTGGGTTTCAATTAACTACACATCTCAAGAATGGTAAAATTGAGACTGACAGACTACACATCATTTACACTCATACATATCATCCTCATTCATCCTCTGAAGTAGTACTTGTATGGTAGTTCCTGAAGGCTAAACAGGAAAAAGAAAAAAGTTTCTATTAGTGACAAAAAACAGTGATGGGCACATCCCAATTAATGAAGACATAAGTAACACCTTGAAATATGCAAATAAGTAAAGGATACAAAGTATCCTACAAACATCAAAGTATGACTGTAGATGTTTGTACTATAAATTAACAGAAGATAAGGAATTGAAGTGGTAACTGTTGCTGTTGGTGGGAAGAAATGTAGCAGATATGATGAAGAAAATTGTGACAGGATTCCATGCTAGTGGTCACTCCATTTTTCCAAATTAAAGTATAAATTATTTGAAGATTTAATAATATTAAATCACAATATTTTCCCTTTCACAATAGGCACAAACACAAGAAAAAAAGTTATTTTATTTATTGTATAAAGTCCTTATCAAACAAGGAGTTAAAAAAGCTCATTTATGACTGGGCACAGGTAAATTTAATGTCAGGTTCTTATATGTGCTAATATATGTGTTTTTTAATGTAATGAATAATTACATTAAATATAGATAGAATTTATTATTATTATCCCACACTTTCACAGCTTTTACTTTTGCCGATGACATTCCCTAAAATCAGAGTAATTTATACTAATGGGCTTGCTATTGTTGACTAAGTGCCTTCTGGGCAACATGGGAGGTGTCAATTATCACGTGGATCTTCCACTAGATCTTCAGTTTTTCAAGACTGTTATACAAAGTAGATGGTATTATTCCCTCCGCAGATATAATTATTGGGATTGTATAAACTTCTTTTTGATTCCACATTTCTTTAATTTCAAATGCAAGATCTGTTTATTTCTGCAGCTTCTCATTGTGTTTAGGAGTTGATGTTGCTACTTGATGGGATGGCTACATTTATTAAGCAAGTTACTTTTTCCATTTTGTCAACTACTACACTATATCTGGCTTATAATGGGTTTTGCTGTTACAATTCCTTGGTTCCAGAAAATATTTGCATTGTTGTTCTCCAAAAAGGAGGCTGGCTTGTAAATATAATAGGGCCTGTTTTGAAACTCTAACTTGTATCTATTGCAGAGTTCTATGTGTACAATTGTGTGTGCCACGTTGTTGTGCCTACTCGTGTACTCTGTTGGAGCTAGAATCGGACAGCCAGTGATTATATGGTCTACTGTTTCATTGTATTGCTTACATAGACTACATTTGTTGTTTATATTTTTTTTAAAGAATAAATCTCTTAAAAATTCTTGTTGCTACTACTTGATCCTGTATGCTACATATAAACCCCTCCGTCTCTGAATGAATCTTTGCACAAGCCAATTATTTGAAGCTGCTTTGTCAACTCCTTCCTGGTCTAGACTACGCAGCCTATATAGGCAGACTTCCTGCCTATATCTCCTATGCAGCTCTTTCCTTCCCCGATCTAGAATTTTATCTGCATTGCTCTCTTTCTTGTGTTCTACATTGTTAGTCCTGTTGGCTAGGATTAATGGTGTATAATTTTGGTCTGCCGCTATGATAGTTTATGATAGAAGGGTGTTGCTTGCTACAGAAGTAATCCCTTAAGTTTTTGTTCTGGCCTTAGCATAGATCTTTAGGGAAGGTGGAAGAGTACTCCTCTTCCACCTTCCTTTCTCGGGAGCATGAATCTTTCTTTTGACCAGTGGATGTGGTGGGACTTTTCTTGGTAGGATATTTTTCTAGTGAGTCTGTTCAACTTGTATCTTAAATATTTCACTGCCTTCACTTTTTCACTTTATTTCCCCCATTAAGTTCTGATTTTAAAATCAATTTTAATCTCTTTTCATAATGTTTTCTTAATGGCTTTGGCTCCAATTTTATCGTTTGATCGCAACCTAGGTACTTGTACATGTTCTCTTCTTTCATTGCTTCTATGCTACGCTGGGTCTGCAGGTCGTAATTCTGCGCCTAATGGAACTTTCCCTTCACAATCTTATCGCTGAACATTTTGACAAGTTTGAGCAGTTACTCTAGCTGATGTTCAGTCCCTCCATAAATCTTTAAATCATCCATATAGAACATCTCGATTCCCCCCCCCCCCCCCCCGAGGGGAGAAGATCCCACCTCGTAGCGTGTCCGGTCGCTACACCACCCCCTCTGTTCCTAGCCAGTGGTGGCTTTAACGGATCCATATAGAACAGGTGTGCCAGTTTGTAATCTCCTGCTTGCAATTTTATATTGTAACCTACCTTGCCTCCTTTAACATGCTTGAGAGCAGGTTGATAGCCATACAGAACCAGAGCGGGCCTAGGGCGTCCCCTTAAAAATTCCTCTACTTACATTTATGGGTTCTGTTTGTATTTTTCTTGTTCCACTGTTTGCAATTAGTATTGTGTTCCAAGCATTCATTGCATGCCTCAAGAACCTAATTGTCTTTTCATCAACTAAAAAAAAGGTTTTTTTAAGATCTTCATCAGCCATTAGTGCGGTACACTATTGCTTTTTTATAGTCTATATAGGCCATTCACAGATTTCTTTTAGTGTATCGGGCTTGTTGCATGGTTACCATATCTATGATTATTTGTTCTTGCTCCCCCTCGTGGCTTTTGCACATCCCTTCTGCTCCAAATGGAGGACTTTGTTGGTTTCCAGGTGCTTGTATATTTTGTTGGCAATAATTTATATGTTGTCTGAAGGCTTGTTATGGGTCTATATTTAACTGGGTCTTTCCTGTTATTACTTTTAGGCAAAAGGAATGTTATCCCCTCTGTTAACCACTTAGGTGTTTTCTCTGAAAACACAGAGGCATCATTATATGCCTCTGCTAATATCAGGTGTGCTTCATCAAACTTTTTCAGCCAAAAGTTATGCACTTTATCCAATCCTGGCGACTTCCAATTTGAATGTGCTTAACTGCTTCCCTCACATCATTAAGTGTGATCTTACTGTAACCCATTGTTTCGATGTTCCTCCATTTTTCATCTTTTGCTTTTATCCAGGCAGCATTTTTATTATGTTCTGTGCTATTCGACCAGATGTTCTTCCAAAATTCTTTCTTGTTCTACTTATTCTTGGGAAGGTACTTCAGAGTTGCTGTTTTTCTCCTCTGACAATTTTCAGTAAAATAATCTCTCATTTTGTTCAAAATTTTTATTTTCTTTTCTTCTGTGTGACTTCTTATATCGTCTTAATTGTGTTGTGAGGGCAGCTAGCTTTTGCTTTTTCATTTCTAATGCATAATTATTGGGATTACTGTGAAGTTTATTGTTTGATTTAATAATTATCCATTTTATTAAGAATCCTGTTACTGGTGGTATTCCTCTTATTGATAGTGTTGAAACCAGTATTGATATTTTGGTTATGTTTGTTTGTGTATTTATTTGGTTAATAAAGTTAGTATTTTTCTTTAATGTATTTATTACTGAATGTATAAAGAAGAATAAATGAATTGTTGTTTAGAGATCATTAAAGATACAATTATTATTGGTGAATTCATAATTGAAATTAGTAAATAAACTATTTAATAATTTTTTTTTTGTACCAATAAGAATAAAATAAAAGAAGATAGAAACCAATCTGGCTTACACCGGCTTGAACTCAATCATGTAAAATTTTAAAGGTCGAACAGACTCTAAACTACAGGGTCATCAATTTTGTAGATGATTTTGTTACGGTTTAAGACGGTGAAAGTTGAAATTCAGTTGAACTGAATGTCAAGGTGTCATTACCAGCGCCCAAACACAAAATTACTATAATAATGACAAAAAACTAAATTTATCTTAAAAATTTAAAGAATGTTAAACACTTACACGGTATTCTAAGTGTGAAATAAAATCAAAATATAAACAATATTAAAAATCTAACATAAAAAAACAAACTGCCATACATCAAAGGGCAAAACATATTACAATTTTAATCAAATATGTGAATCCAAATGCACAGCCTTAAGAAATTTTTTGATATTATATAACATCGATACATTGTTGCCTAAGATATTTTTGTAGTTTGCCCGTAGTTTAACTTTCAACACAATCTCACAAAACAGACACAATCCTTATCTTGATGGTAGCATTCCATTCATTTTGCCACTTCATAAACCATTCTCTTCAGAAAACAGATAGAATTTTTTGAAACAATGTGATTAGGGGAAGGAGGCTGCAACAGGCCACTTTTGCTGCACGATCATGGTTCACATTGTGATATGATTAGGTTCATTGCCTGAAATGATCACAGTGTGATCATTTTAGGCAAAACATTATTAAATAATAATTTATTATTATTATACTAAATTAGTTTAGATAGATACTAATTTATACTAGATTAGATAGATACTATTAGTGAAATTGTATCTGGGAAAGTGAAAATTACACTCCCAAGCATGTCCCCCATTGTTACTTAAGCCGCCTGGGTAACTAACACTTAAATGAACCCACAGACACCAGTGCAAGATGAGAGGAGAAGTAATCTAGGTAAGTAAAATAACCAAAATACAGCAGTAGAAACTGCTGATAAATAATTCTCTACCAGGTCATCAACCCATCCCTGATGCAAAAGCGCCCCTGCAAGCAGGAACAAAAGCCCGCAGAAAATGCCCAGTTCATCACCTAACTCATGCCAAAGAAGCGATCTGGCAATGTGCCCAGACTTATGCATACTTACAGAATTTGGGTCTGAGGCCAAAACGACAGCACTCACAGCAACTTTGTACATCAATATACTCCCTGACTTGACAGGACGTGAGATCGAGATACACAAACTTCTTAAAGAGACCATCACCAAGTTCAAAAACACTGTAATACTGTTGAGCATCACGCTTCCCAGTCTTGAAGAGTAGACTACACTCTTGCTTAAATATAGCCTCAATCTAACTCAGTGTTCTGCTCCCTAATAAGGGACAGAACAACCACATCAGATATAGCCGCTAGTCAATGTCGTAGACAATGACCTGGTGCCTACGCTTGCATTTTGGGTCCACCTTGACCTCAGAAGACTTTGCGATGACTCAGACATTCTCCTTATCATGGCAACCACTACAAAACCCTAGCTGGTCTCTTTTATTTCCCTAATTTTGAGATTCTTCCACTTATCATGAAGGGCAACAGTGAAGTCCTCCTTGAGTTGTCTTATTAGTCTTAGTAGACTCTTCAATCTTATTCACAAACAATACCTCAGGCTGCGGCAAGGCTTGGCTAACCTCATGTTTGCCCTGCACGACTTTGGCGTAACACCTCGGTTGTGCAGGAGCTGAAACCGACGGTGCCTGCTTAACTTTGACCTCCTCGGGTCAACTTCTCAAAACCTTCCACCAAAGCAGAAAGAACCCCTTCACATGCATAAGTCTAGGTAATATTCTGCTCCTCACACCTGCACTGATGCTGCAGGGGCCTTCTATGAAATCAAAATATAAATTCTTGATGCTCTGCTGGGCTGCGAGAAGTATCTGGGTAGAACTGCTAGGTCTACCCTTAGCTGCACAAAACTCTTCAACCAGGAGGTCGCCTCTTTCTACCTGAGTGGATGTCCCTACATCCATCTCTGAGAACTCACCATCTGACCCTTAGGAGGATGGGGAGAGTTCCGCTCGGACTAACTAGCATCGCTTCCTCTATCATGACCAGAGATACCCTAGTCTCACTACCCTGTATTGACATTGCTTGCTGTCTTCATCCTACCAATAACTCTGGCCAAGCCCACAAATGCAACTACTGCTTGCAGTGTGCCACAGATAGCTTCTGTACTCCCCTGTCACTCTTTGTACTCTTGGCTGCTTCTGGATCACAAAGACTGATGACCAGGAGTCATTACCACCACCTTTCAGCCGTGATCAGGTCGGTGCACGTTGAATAAATAGCACCTTTTTGCTTTCACAAAATTCAGGTAGGACAAGTCTAAACACATTTAGTGCTAACTGTAGTTGCAGTCTAAAACCAAGAAAGCTCAAAACCATTGGAGGGTACACACTCAACCAACAGCTCAAAAATCACTGAAAGTAGACTCAAACTTACAGTACTCTGGACGTACATTGCTCTGGACCTGAGCAATGGGGCTTACCAGACATCTCAACCCTGTATGGGAAGACAACCCCCCGACTTGTGACGCTTCACATCACCATACCCCCCCTGTTCATAGCCCTGATGGGCTTTAACAGGACAGGCTTACCAGACATCCCAACTCCATAGGAGAAGACACCCACATAATGATGCTTCCGGACGCTTTAGAGCGTCCGGAAGAATCCGGACGCTCTATCGGATGCATTCCATCGCTTTAGAGCGATGACCCATGCCAACAAATAAGCCACGCAGATGTAGTCCAAGTGAGTATGGACCAGAGCTCAGTATAAGTGCAACATGCAAATATGATATGACATGCAAATATGACATTTTACCTTCAACTCCTTCAAATGTGTTGCCCACATCAGTCATTGGTCAAACCACAATCCTAGAAATCTAATCTTGGTGCATGCATTAACTGGTTCACATGTACAAACGATTGAGGGTCAACTTGAGAAAAGCATGCACTTTTGTTTTCTTCGCTACACCTTCACATCCTCTGCCCTCAGTATGATAGTCACAACTTTCATAAACGTAAGACACATCCTGGGCATGGGAAGTGAGTCTTCGGCAGATGCAGTATTAATCGATTTTCTTCCTGTAATAGGATTTCAATATACTCATGGCAAGAATGGAGATCGCAAACATTCTACTGAATATTATTTTTACCTGTTGTGTGTAAAATCTTTGTGTAGATTATTTATCAAATACAATCTGGTTTTCTTTTTGGATTTTATAACCTTTAAGTGCTTGTTTCTTTAGGCACCATATCCTCGTAGAGACCTTGAGATAGTGGAGGGGAAGAAGCCTGGGAGGATGAAGATACTATGCCAGGTGATGTTTATATAGATCCATTCAAAGGGATCTATGTAGTTTGCTACATAATCAGTGCAGCAGCAACAACTTCATGTGGTGGTGTACCGACTGATGTGGTTTTAGGTAAACCACACTATAGGTTTTTCTAGCAGAAGTTACCTTCTTGACAGTGCTTAATGCTGTAATTAAGCATGAATTAATTCATGCTTCATTAATTCAGCTGTAATTCCACCCATGAGGGACTAGTCTGATAAGCTGATAAGGCTCTTATCAATTCAGTCAGTTCTTTGCAAGATCTGCATTCACTCTATTTTAGTGTATTGTTAGAAAAAGAGAGCCTGAACAAAACTAAGAACAGGTTGTACACGGGATTCCTCATGCTGAGGGATCTTCTGTAACTACCGAGCCACAGGAAAGGGTACTTTCTATTCATTATGTTACAGATCTTCAAAATAGTTTTCTCTTCTTTGTAAATGGGACATTCTTGAGACCTTGCTGAGTGTGGACCCTTTACAATTTCCACATTTCTCTACCTCTGCATACAAACTTGTTCTTCGTGCAACCATCTTTGTTGTGACCAAAACCCTGACAGTGGAAGCAACATCTGGGGTTAGGTAGGTATATATGGTCATACACAGATAGAAAAGTAACCTAATTTTATTCTGTCAGGAATGGTTGGACTTGAAAAAGTGTTCCATTACCAGTCCCCCTTTCACTATGTACGAGATCTGTTCAAAAAATAACCTAACTTTTTTAATTACACGCCAACAGAGATATTTAGTGATATGTGGTTGGCATATAGTGTTCTGCATAACCTCCTCTGTAACCACATGTTATTAGATTGTTGATATCTCGTTTAGTTTTTGTGTTGTTGTTGTTGAACATGTCTTTAAGTGTTAGTAGTGATTTTTGTAATGTGTGATTTTTTGATGATTGAACTTTTTCTCGATCTCATAGCCATAAACCCTGCTTTCGTCTCATTATGATCCTTTGCATGAATGTTTCATCGTCAATTGGGTTGTTTAAGGAGTTGCCGACAATTGTCCACTCGATGTTCATTCTGCTGTTCGGTCATCAAACGAGGAACAAACTTTGTCACAATTTGATGCTTGTACAATTTTTCACTCAAAATGTCATGACATGATCCAATAGAGATGATAACCCTTTCTGCACATTCTCTGACAGTCAATCAGCGATTTGTATGCTTTTGATTGTTGATTTTCTGAACATGTGTGCCTTCTTGATCGAGGGTCAATTGATTGATGTCTTTTTTAAATCATGAAAACCATTTGCACAGCACTGAATACAACCCAGAGCATCATCACCATAAAATTGTTAAAAACTTCCACAGTTTCATGCAAAATTTTATGTTGTATCGTTGCTGCCGAAAAACGCACACTGCACTGCTCTAATGCGCACTGCACTGTACTTCAATAAGATGGGCACCATTCCTGAGCTTTTTAACAGATTCTGGAGACTCAAGACATTATGATGCTCTTATTTATTAGGAAGGGAGAAACCTTACTAAAGGATTTACAATCCTTGCTGTATCTTACCCCCTCCGTAACATTTCCTGTTTTCTCACAAATAGCTAAATCTTCGGCTGACCAAGTCTATTGCAGTCTCTTATAACTCCAGGTCTGTTGGTTTTTCAAGTGGATCAACAAACACTGAAAGATTATTTGGGACTGTCATACGGTTCCCATGAGCAATTTAACAGACCACTCCAGCAGAGTGTGCATGTACTAGAGCTAGCTAGGGCTGCATACTGGGTTCACCCTGGTGCTGAAGAGGAAATCATTTGAGACTTATTACATAAAGCCATCCATCCATTGGAATGAGTAAGGTGTCGCAACACCACAGAGTGTAAGTGTAAGAAGAAACAGTGTAAGATGATGTTGTTGTGTTCCTATATAAGGGTATATGTTGTAATCTGTGTAATGTTTGTGTTGTGGTATATGTGTTTTAAGTAAATGAAATAAGAATATATGAAATGCATAATTTCTATATTCTCAATTGTGAGACAGATATGTTGAAGTCAAAGGATTGACACATAAAAGAAATGCAGGCATGCATTATTGCTGCAATCAAATAAAGATGAGAAAAATTGTAAAGATGTTTTGAGGAGTATGATGAAGATAGATAAATCTAATCTGTTTACAGTATTAAAACAAAAAAAAAAAAAAAGGTGTTATGAACACAGATGAACTTCAACCTTAAAAATAACTCTATTGATATAATAAATTAAATCTGATTAATATAAGAACATTACTAACCCCTACTTACCATTTCCTGCTTTAACAAAGCCAGCTGGTTTTCAAAATCAATCTTCAACTCATTATTAGCTTCAACAAAGTTTTTATGTAGTCTCACTTGATCCTGTTTTAGAATTCCATTTTCACTCCTTAAGCTGAATAACATGTAAAATACCAGTTATGTACACAGATTCAAAAAAAGATTGTACTATATGTAAAATGTTGGAACAAATGATGAAATTTTTTATACAATTCTACAGGCATCTGAAATGTGATATATCCACAGACAGAGCACAAGAATGAATAACTTCTCCCAAACTTCTCTTCAACTATTGCCTTGTGGTAATCTGTTGTGCCACAAGCCTTTCCTACAGAAACTTGATATACCAACCCACTTTTCAACGTAACATTTACTGGAAGTAATGAACGTTGAAGTAACTCCAAAAGATTTTTTTCTGGGAATATTTAACTGATTGTTCAACATTTGAGCTGGTGGTGTATTTTCATCTGATGCTTTTTTACATATGGAACCCTTTGCCCCTAACACAAAATAATTGTGACGTGTCAGAAAATATTTTTTCAGTCTTTAGTCCAATTAACATGTACTTTGGCCCAAAAACTTTTTTTGTACATAGCTGGTATTAAAAGCTACTTTTAGCTGGCGAACAAGCTTTTGTGTCCAGCTACAAGAAGTCGGCATTTAACATTTGTCACATGTAAATCTGTTTCGCTGACTGCTAATTCTTGATTTAAGTTCACAACAGGTAATTTTGGATAAAGTTTAATTTTTCTCGCTAATAACAGATTCTGTATTAAGTAGTTTTTCTTTTATGACCACATTTGCATTTCCTTTGAGGTGAAAAGCAAACAGTTTCTTTAATTTTTTTAAAAATAGCATTCACTGTCCCTAGTCCAACACCACACTCAGAAGTTACATGCTGTAACTTAGAAAGAGAAACAATTTTCAAATGATTTCTTGTAGTTAACATAAAAAAATAAACAAAAATTTAACAAAACATTCTCTGTGTTCAGCTTAATTTGCATGCTACTGTAGCACAGATTAATAATTTAAATACAATTACATTCAATTCTAAAATAAAATGTTGCATGACAACTAAATACAAAATTAATTTAAAAATGGAACTAAAAAATAAATAAAATAATACATACGAATCATTGTCAAGATTTAGTTTTGCATGCATTTCATTAAGAAATTCTAATTTAGCTTTAATTTCTTCACAGTCTTTGTGCGATTCTAGAAAAATGTTGAACTCTCTTTCAATCAGTCTAAGTTCTTCTATTGTTATTTTGTTTGATGATATCTGATCACTTAAATTGTAAAATTCAATTTTATAATTAGTAATTTCTTCTCCTAATTCTGCTAATTTCTTGTTACTAACACACACCTCAGTTTTTAAGGTTTCTGTATTTCGTGTAAGCAGAGAATTTCTGTCAGTGAGTTCAGATATAATACACTCATTTGTAGCCTGTAAGTTTTTCAATTCATGAACTTCTGCTTTTAAATTTATTGAATTTTTTTTTTCAATCTGAAACAAAAAAATAAATAAGATTTTTTTGGTTCCAGGTAGAATAATTATATATTTACTTATAAAATATTTTTGTGCTATATCCTTGTACATTCTATATCCATCACTACAATCCGAATAAGCCATATGAAATAAATAAACTCTTATGTCATAGTAAGTCTCTTCACAAAATTATTTAGGCACTGATGATGGTTTTTTTTATTATTACAATATCTAAATGAAATCCAAATAAATCAGATGAAAAAAATATCAAAAGAAGTTTTATATATTCAAACACACATTCCAGCCTCTAATTATAAAAAAATAATATAAGCCATTTTTTATCAATGCCAATGTAAGGGATCCTATCAATCTCCTACCTTAATGACTGGGTAATATAATTAGAAATAAGAGTAAAAAATCCGTAGAACTCATGCTATAGTAAGCTTGTAAATTTATTTTCAAGCACTACAAATGCTTACAATGATTCCAAAACACTCCAAATTCAAATAAAAAATGAAATAGAGTTCTACACTTGACAAACTATACAAATTTTGTTATCAAATGCATAATAAAAATCATTCAAAGACAATTGTGCACTATTTAAATTACTTAATATTAACTGCATAATTAACAGTCTAATTTTATTAATAATAATAAAAATAAAATATTGCTGAGGTGACCCCAAATTTACAACAGTTGTTCCATAAAGTTTGCTATTTCAAATGCAATATATTATTCATGTATTCATTAATACAACTTCCAATAAGTTTAGCAGTTAAGGTTTTAAGAATCATCTTGACAAAAACTTTTGTCTGACTTAATTAGGTTCAAAAAAGTTATATCTGATATCTTCCATTTAAAGAAGAAGGGCTATGTAATATTACAATTTTTTACTTTGAACTAATTCAAAATTACAAATCTTATATAAACTAGAAGGTTTTAAATACATTAAACTGCTTTTTCTTAATTTTTTTCTAATAGTGATTTTTCTTCTTTTTTTTTGTACATTAAACAATACAATACCTTAACATGACAAATCACATTTGCAAAAACCACCAAACTACTAGGAGTATTTACAACTATACACCTCTCTTTACTCATTTATATAATTACAAGCCCATATTTCATTAGCATATAGTTTTTACCACAGTTTCTAGCAATTTCTTTCTTAAGCTTAATGAATAATAAGCTTAATAATGATCTTATAATAAGTGATCTTATAATTAAATATAACAGAATCAATGAGAGATGCTTTCTTTACAAAAATCCTGTTGTCAATATGATGTACTACATTACTTATTTGTAGTTAAATAAATTTAGCTATTCATTAACTTTACAGTAAATCTGTTGAACCATGTTCATTTTCTTCCCAAATCCTAATTTATCCTACAACAAACCAGGGTTTACTAAAAATCTCTCTTAAATCAATAAAAATTATAAAATTGTATAATTTTTTCTTTAGAAATTGTCTTTTCCTTATTCCTGATAAAAGTTAATTGGAGCCATCTCAAATCTTTGTTTTCTAGAAGGAAAGTTGGTTTGATACAAACCTTTATACTTTTTTAACAGATCTACATTTTTATACAAATTTTCAAATCAAAAGCTACATTGTCTTCAATTTCATGACTAAAATTCAATGTTGATAACAAATCTCCAGTTAGTGAGCAGTTAAAATATTTTGAAGTTAAAATGAGCAAATTTATCATAACATCAAAATACTTGCAAAGGTAAAATTTCCTTAACCTTATTCATCAAATAAAACTTTCATTTGATATATAGGTAGGTTGACCTAGATAGCCCAAAATGAGCATACATCCTTGTACAATGTATACTTAATTAAAATAATTTTATTAATTAAAACCATTTAACCAGTTCTGACTCTACTTGGCAACTTCTTTTACTGTGTCAACCATAACTGACTCAGAAATGCATTAAAAAATAAGCCAGTTCGATTTGTGATGCACTCATAAAAAAAACCATGTTATTATAAATTAACCAACAATTTAGATGCCTGTGATTTAAAACTTTTTCAAAGTTTTGATTTGAAAAAAGAAACCTTTTCCTACAAAAAATACTGAAGTCTTTTTTTAATAAATTATTTATTTAAATCCTCTAAATCAATAAGGATTTGGAACTAATAGTGATTTCACAAATAATTTATTACTACAAAATCAAACATATTTATTATCCACTTATTATTTCTCAATATCCGTGCTTCCTTAAACAGGTCAGCATAAATTCGCATAGTATGCTTAAGAGATTCATTTTTCTTTTTCAAAAAATGTGTTATGGTTTGCAGTATGTAATTCCATAAATCATGATTTATCTTTTTTTTTAATTTTACTGAAATGCTAAGGATTGGATTAGAGATTCCTTTCCTTATCTGTAGTCTCAGTCAATTCTGAATTAGGTTTAAAATTTATTGCACTGTTTTGGAGAAAACCTGTTCTAATTCCTCTTTCATTCAAAAGGAACATTTGAAATGTTAATAGCGTTAAAATTTTAATGCTAACATTTTAAGTATTATTTTCCTACTTTGTTTTATTTATTTCCTGTTTATTTTTAGGAAACTTATTTTTGTAGTTTTTTATATATTTTTTTTTTCAAATGGAATGGATTAAGGAGATAGAAACCTGGAGTCTCCTAATGGACATGGACCTAATGGATAATGGATAGACCTAATGGAGTCTACCTCCACTCCAAATCATTATAATATGTAAAATCACTATTTCAGAAAATAAATAAAGAGTAAACATAGTTTAAGGTAAGAGAATAATAAATTAACATCCTTACCAAAATCTAAACCTCTTTCTTAAAGGCGGTTTCAAAATAGTTATTTTTTGTCAGAAAAACATAAACTTCCTTTCTATAATTATAAACAATTCCAAAAAACTATTATCAAGAAGTTAAAAAATGAATACAGACTATTAAGCGCTAGGTACAGACAGCTCTAGAATGTGATCAGATACCTAAAAAATTTTAAATCCCAGAAGTATTAGAATGGGGAGAATTTTTTTCACTCCTTAAGGCTGTTAACCCAAGGTAGGAAACACTATATATTATGTTAATTGCCATCTTTGCAAAATCCTCAATGGACAAAATCAAAGCAACCGATCCACATAGTGTTCAATATGATATTATGTATAGAATTATATAAAAAAATACATCTCTTATTGTTTTTACAAAGTTTATCATCATATTCTGTGTATAAAAAACCTATCAAAGTAGCAATATCTTAAAAAAAACAATAACAAAACCTGATAACTTTGATAAGCATTTTCTAGTTCCGCCTTCAGTACTTCAGACATTTCTAGTTGCTTTCTTAGTGATTCACATTCAAAAGAAAGATCCTGCAGTAATCCATTTTTCTTTTCTAGAGATGACACCTTGGATGAACAAACAATACATTCAAATAATCAACTAACCATTAATGATTGATTTTGATGATTAATGATTGAAAGAAATAATGATGTAATAAAATAATATTCAATAAAAAACAAGAAATATTAGTTATAATTATAATGGAGAGATTTCAAATACACAAGAAACCATACTCCCTGACATACAACTACATACGAGGTTGTATGTACAATCATTTACTTACACAGAAAAAATTTCATGCAGAAATTATACTTATGTAAATGACAAAGTAGTATTGGTGAAATAAATTGCACTGTTTAAAATAATAGTAATAAATAAATATTATAAATTAAATTTTTTTACCAACTAGCATGTCCAGTGAAGACAATAACATTTTATACTCTTTTTAGCAACAGACCAAAACAAATGTTTTAAGGATAGATAAAAATTGTTGTTTGTCACAAATTATAACAATTTTTTTTTCAAGCATGTTTTAAGTATGTTATGAAATTCCACTTTTAAATCCCAATCAATTCTTTTACAACATGATTTTGGTAACTTCTGATTAGCTTGTATATATTCACTAGTTTTTTAATTCATATGTCTGTGTAATTCAACAGAGGAATTGGGCATTAAGAACTTTTCATTTGGGTTACTAAAAGTCCAAATAGACATGATAAAAATAGATGAATAATAAAAATAAAAATTCAATAATCATATAAAAAAGAATATTTTTTTCTTGATTAAGAATTCATATAATTAAGAGACAATGTTATTTATAGCAGAATAATGTAAAAAGAAAGAGAGGCTTTGTGGACCTGTATTATTAAGGCATCCAGAATTAGTTAATTTGTGTATAAGGATGAAAACAGTAAATGAAAAAAAATGTTGGACATATAAAGTAAAGCCAGCAGAATGGTACAGGTAAAAAAAATGCTGAAGAGAATCATCTACCAGTGAAATAACAAATTGAAGAAAAATATATTTAAGACATTTTAAGCAAGTTGTTTATGTTATCATTGTTATCAGAGAAAATTTTTTTTTTGTGTTTCTTGGGTGAAAACACTAGGGGGGGGGGGGAGCGATATATTTTTCCTGGGCGATATGTTTCTTGTAGTAAACAAAGATATATCTCAAAGTAATAATAACCAACTGCCTTATGGCAATTGGTATGAACAGCTGAACTTTAATGTAAGCGAACGGCCTTAAGAAACTGTAAACTAAATATAGAAATATTTCATTATCGCCTAAAACGGTTTATATGTTAGGCCCTAGGTAAACTTGCGACACAATGCCACATAACAGAATGTAGTGCACTGTTAGTTGGCAGTTGCAATATGCATAAACTGGTGCATCTGTTAGAGTTATCAAATAACCATGAGTGAGCCTAGTGTGCTTATTCACCAATGGCAGAAATAGCCTCCTCTATGGTTATTTCTGCATGAGAAGCTCAACAGTGAAACAGTGTTTTTAATTGGGTGAAGTTTACTGTTCATGCTAGCATTCACTTTGCCACTCATCATGAACCATCTGCTTTAGGAAACAGACAAGATCATTAGGAGAGAAGTGATCAGGGAGTGGAGGCCAAAACAAACCTCCTTTGCAGCAGTCAGTGCACTCATTGCCTGTAATTCCTATATGGCTAGGTATTCAGCAGAAGCTTACTGTTGTATTATGTCTAGCTATCTGCGAAATGACACAATGAATCTCACAGACAACAGGGTGTCTAGAGTACACTTTATTAATCGTGCCTGTAGGGCACTTGTGGAATCCGAGCAAACAAGAACATGTCAATATTTTGGGCTAATTATATGTAAGCCTTATTAGTACAATACAGTTTTGCAATGAAAATACTAGTGGTGCTGGAAGGCCAAATAGACATGTTGTATTGCTAACCACAACCAACAGAATCAATGTTTCTAGAACTGTCCATATTAACTGTAGCATCAGTGTTCATGCTATTTTTAATATTATAAACTCGTTTTGTAAGATTACTGGATTTGTGTCCTGTTATAGTGACAAAGATCAAACAGTAATTAACGTGAGAAGGCTGCCAAGGAGGATAATAACATGGAACAGCAGTAAGGACTGGAGGCAATTGTATACTTACAGCTGAGAAAAGGCATTGAACTCTGAAGCATAGTGATGCAGCAGATCTTGGCTGTTTCTGATATTGATTAACATGCTGGTTCGAGACTACCACATCAAAGGTTGGGGGCAAGTTGGTTGCGTTTTAATGCAAGCCACATAGGAGCATATCATTTGCTTCCAACTACTACAAAGAGATGGCTCACCACTGTCCACCTGCCTACTTACCACAGGGCTTGAGTGAAAAGCACCCATGACAAGATGGATGAATGAATTATGGACTGCATCAAACATCTTCAGGCGTCCAAGCAGGAATGGACCACAGCTCAGTAGAACACAGAAAGCATACGCAATCGGCTCCCCATCCGGTATTAGACAGAATTAACATTTTTAGAGATTTTACCTTCAGCTCCTTCAAATGTGTTGCCCATTTTAGTCATTAGTCAACAACATACCTTGAAAAACCCACATGCATGCTTTAACTGAAAATATAGCAGAGGGTCAACAACATTACATGCTACAAGGTGGGATCTTCTCCCCTCAGGGGGGAATTGAGAGGGTCAACATGTTCCTTCAACTGGGACAGTAGATTTACACCACAATTCTAAGCGGGTTATTGTGTTTTGTAGCAGTCTCTCACCTGTAGCTAACGTTCTACATGCTATGTAAATTGAAAAATCATCTACAAATAAAGAACACATAACCAGTTTTCACATACAGTTTGTTATACTATTCATGGACACGGCAAACAAAGTAATACTTAGGACAGTTCCGTGAGGAAACCATTTTCTAGTGTGAAATTTTCAGATATCATCGTTCCAAATCCATCTCAGAAGGACTGACTACTGAGAAAATCCCTGATAAATGCAAATTATTTACCTTTTACAACCCATTCATGAAGTGTATTGATATTGCAGGAATGATAACTTATAAACCTATAAATTAATTTTATAGACAACATAATAAATCAGTTGTTCCAGTTACATCATTATTTTTACTTACCATTTCCTGTTTTAACAACATCAACTGGTTTTCAAAATCAACATTCATTTCATTAATTTTATTTTTAAGCTCTTTTTCCAAATTTGCCCAATCTGCAGCTTCTTCAATGTATTCTTCATGTTGATTGTGCTGATTCTGTTTTAGGACTTTATTTTCATTCCTTACACTAAATAAGATAAAAAAACATACAACACACCAGATATAAACAAAATTAAAAAATGTGACATTTAATTAAAAATGTTTGCAAAACTTTTATAGAGGTGTCTGAAAGGACATTTAAACAGAAAGAACATGATTCACTGGTGAAAACAGATTTCTCAATGAAGACTACTTTTAAATCATAATAGTGGGTTGGTATAATTTAAAAACATAAATTGTATTTTTAACATTTTCAAAAACTATTTATAAACCATTTTTTTTAATATTTTAAAATTTATATTTTAATACATCATATTTTTAAATTTTGGTACCTTAAATATATTCAGACTAAATTTACTAGATCTTGTAGATCTTGCCACATTCTAGAATTCAGAATATTCAAACATTTTAGTTCAGTAAATAAAAAATCTTCTGAATATTTCTTTATCGCATCTTGGAATCTGTACTGTATAGTCTTAAAATTACACGAGATGTACAAAAGACAACAGATTCCAAGGAGTGATAAGACAATTTTCAGAAGAAAATTTAGGGTTCTAAAATGATATTAATGTATAAAAAACAATTTTTTTAATTTTTGTTGTAAGCCTAATAATGAAAAATCACATTAAGTATTGTCTCAGTAGTTCTTTTCAGTTAAGTAGATTATAACTCCACAGTAGTAACCCTTTGCATTAGACACATTTTCTGCCAACTTATTTTCTTTTGTGTGTTAATAGAAACACATTTTTAACTCAGGAATTAGTAATTCTTTTCTCATCAGAAAACCTTTCTTGAGCAATTTATAATTAAATGGAACATTTATAATTTAATTGTAAAATATAATAATATAAGATTATCTTTTTAACAAAGATTTTCATGGGAATAGATAAAATCACATCAGAATCCATGTCAACCCAAAAAAAATATTTTCTCATAAAAAATAACAAAGCATGCTCATATTTAAAAAAAAAAATCTGACTAATTTTATGATGACTTTGCACAAACATTTTCAAAGGGAGATCAAAGTCTAGTGTTATACAATTAATAGTGGGAAAGGTATAAATATGCGGTTGTAACACATGAACTAAGTTAACAGTATGAAATAACTATTCATATATCAACAAAGCAGAGTTTTGGTTTACACATTTAGACTTTAATCAACCAATATAGTCTAATAATTAAAAAATCATTAGATCTTATTACAAATAAATCATTAAAAAAAAAATTAAGAAAAACAATACATACAATTCATAATCATGACGCAGTTGGGCATGAATTTCATTAAGAGATATTAATTTAACTTTAATTTCATCACATTTTTTGTGGGATTCTAGAAGAGCATTATACTCTTTGTCAATTACAACAAGTTCCTCTATTCTTTTTTCATTTGATAATAACTTTGCATTTAAATTTATCAATTCAGTTTCATAACCAGCAATAGCTTCTTCTAATTCTTCTATTTTTTTATTGCTACCAGACAACTCAGATTTCATGGCTTCTAAGTTTTGAGTTAACGTACAATTTCTTTCACCCAGTTCAGATATAATACTCAGGTTTGAGGAATGTAAATTTTCAAACTCATGAATCTCTGCTCTTAAACTCCCTGAAATTGCTTTTTCATGCTGTAACAAAAAATATAATTACCTATTATCACATTCTCTTAATACAAAAAATTTAACATTCTCTAGATTTGTACTTAAAAAATTTATTTGAGTAAATAGCTACTGAAATAGTAGAAGCAATTTATTAAATTCACAAAGTATCAATGGGACTTGTTTCTCCTTCAATATGATTTGATATCCTGTAGCTTTCTTCAGCAGCAGACCTTTATTTCTTCCACGTACTATTCAGAATTCTTTCCTGATAAGATTGTCAATTATACCTGATGTTCTGTTTAAAAATGAACTCCACACTTCTATAACAAAAATTAGGATATGGGACTTATCATATACAGTATCGTTTATAGTGACATTGGATGTAATGACATAATGGATATAGTGATCAAAAACTTCTCTCTTGGTTTTATAGTAATTATATTGTTTATAATTACCTCGGCTGTAGTCACATATTGGTTATTGCGACATATTTTTTCTACTGCATTGCAACATTTTATCGCTTACAATGACTCGTCGTAACATACCATCTTACATTGTAGCTACAGAAATATTTTGACGGTTAAAATGAGTCACCTTTTCCTTTTTTTCTGCATATGTACTATAGATCTTGGTTTTTCTTATCTTCTTCCTGTACCAGATTATTGTAAACTGAAGCAGTCACATTCAGTCATTAATCTTTTGCTGTAAGCAAAAGGGTACCAGTATTTTATTTTGCGTATCCTGTGTAATTTATTTAATAGTGATTTAATTATGACTTAAATCACTAAACAAAAAAAAACAATCACTGTTGCAAAAAACATTCACAATAGAGGAAAAGGCACACATTATCTGGTGATTAGAGAATGAAAAACTAATAATGACATTGCCCAAGAATTAGGTGTAGGTCATTCAACAATATCCAGCAATGTAAACAGTTTGTTGGTTTCTCAGTTTTACAGAAACTGCTATTGAAGAAACTAGAGTTCTTTTATTCTACCATATTTGTACTTATTTTTGCATATTTTTGGTTTTTTATATTCTTTAAAAAAGCACAGCAGTGATCTGCAAGGCCTTGCAGATCACTGCAGACCTTTTTGGGTAAAATTAAATTACACTTATTTCATAGAAGTTAACATAATTTTATTTTTTTCAGCAATAACTGAAAGTTTCTCATAGAAACTGTATACTTTTGGTTTATGAAAACATATGGTAGATTTCTAAGATCATTTTAACAAAGTATTATACATACTTATACAAGGAAAAGTACACAGATAACTTTTCATAACATTTCATTTTTTATTTTGTACATATTTATATAATCTTTAGATAATATATTCTTTTAAGTAATTAAAATAAGTATTTGATGTAATATATTAATTGCATTTTGTTCTTTTTCTATCCATATTACCTATCACAAGTATAAAAAAACTCAAAAAATCCCAGGATACAGAGATCATGTATAATTGTTGAAATGAATTATGTAAAAAAATGAACTTTATTATACAGATCAAAAATACCTGATGAGTAGTATCAACTAAGGTTAAAAAAAAGTTATAGAAAAGATTGACTTTATTAAAAACTAAAAATGAGATGTATATGGACAGAAATTCTTCTGAAAGTTAAATTACAGTAAGGCATTTCACAATGTGTTTGCCTCTATAAAGATTGATAGAAACAGGAATACCATCACAATATAGCTGCACTAGTGTGATACCAATGTCATCCATTTACAGATAGGCATAGCAGGGAACTTCACCCATTTACATGTAGGCATGCATAGTAAGGAACTGAAAAAAACATTTTATCAGTATCTTTTGTTTTCATAAAAATAAATTTTTCAATGATCCTAAAAACAAGATTGTCATTTCTGATGCCAGCTAAAAATGATTGGCTACATTCTTTATGCATTTGGTAGTTTACATATGAAACACTATAAAAATTATAAACTTGCTTTCAAATTAATGGAATTTGTTCTTCCAAAATGAATCTCTGGTCTGTTGTTTATTTGTCTTAGTAAGTTTAAGGTACTCCTTAACAGAGTGATAAATTTGTTTCTTTTCCATTCCTATTGTTTTTATACAATGTTGTCTATAAATTTTATATTGTTGAATTGTATTTTGGTCTTATGTTTTGCTATTGTTTATTCATTTTTTGTAGCGTTTCAGGTAAGCAAAATATAATAAAGAAAAATTATTTCAATAATTTGGTTTTAATTAAAATTGTTAAAAAAATTAAGTAAACAAAATTTAAAATCAGATGAGAAGAAAAAATAAAAGACAATAGGCGTATAATTTTAACCAGCACCGATTCCATGATCATGAGTGGTAAAAAAGAAATTCCAAGAGCATCAGTAACAATATCAATGATATGTGGTTACTACTTCAATAAATGAAGCTTAGGAAAATTGTATTTTACATTATTTCACATCATTCAATTACTATTTGTTATATTCTGGGATGTTGCAGAACACCATTAAGTTGAATGTATGCAGCTTATTTTGTTATTAGGACCACATAAAATATACAACTTTATTAATTATTGTAATGTAATGCAGAGTGATTAAAATAAAAGGGAAAAGAAGTAGGCTATAACAAAAAAGAAGATATCTACAATCTGTAAAAGAATCAGTAGCAGTTATAAGAATGGAAAATTAAGAAAAGAAAGCACTGGCTCAGAGGCATGAAGAAGATGTCTGTTCTTGCTTTTCGTCTCAGACAGAAGCAATATATAAGATTTGAAAGATAAATTAGAGTAAAATAAGTATTCAAGAAGAGAAAATAAGTATGTAAAGATTTTCTGACGACAGTGTTCTCTCCTGATAACAGAAGAATGAAGAATATGTGAGATTAAAGGATTTGCACAAAACAGAAAGGAATTGAGAAGAATTGAGAATATCAAATTAGTCAATATAATTGAAATTAAGATTAATTAAGAAATTAAAATCTATATTCTCTGTTACAGACCCATATTTTTGTGAATTTGTACATTAAGGATATGAAAAAAAATAAGTGTGTTTTCTTCATTAATAGAGTAGGGTAATTTTGTAAACAATGTTATGAGTTGGATGTTATTTGTTTATTTGGTCAGAAAAAAAATTGTGACCCTGCTCTACATTGAAAAGCACTAAAACTACAAACACCAATACAGTGACAGACAGCAGGTAAAAGCATGTTAGAAAGCAAATGCTCCCAAAAATGAATTTACTATAGTAAAATAATGTCACGTGACAACTTTGTATTAATTATTTAATTAAAATAATATAGAAACATTATAGTAATAATAGTAAAACCTGATAATTTTGTTGTAAGTTTTTTAGATCTGCCTGCAGTGCCTCAGATATTTCGAACTGCTTTCTCAGTAATTCACATTCAGAGGTAAGATCCTGAAGTAAAGCATCTTTCTTTTCAAGAGAGGACACCTGCAATCGATAAATGGCAATAAAATGTACTATTATTAATATATAGTAATTTGTCAGAAGACAAAAGTATTCATAGAAATAAAAATCTCAACCTTTATCTTAAATCAAAAAAATTAAAGTAAATAATTGTTACTACATATAATCATTTATAGAGTATTATTTTTAGTAATTACTTTAAAACAAGTTACATTAGACTTGCCATAAGGAAAGATCTGGAAAGAAAGGCACACTTACAATACCAAAGAGATTTCATGGTAACAAAGCCATGGTAACCTGCATTGTATGAGTATAAAAAGTATATGCAATATTGGTAAAGCATTTAAACGTACCATATCTTGTTTTACTATAGCCAACTTGCTTTCAAAGTCACTCTTAATTTCATCGTTTTTATTTTTAAGTTCCTTTTCCAAATTTTCCCAATTTTTCACAGTTTTACGTAGTCTATGTTGTTCCTCCGTTAGAGCATCATTCTCGCTTCTCAAACTAAGTTACATGAAACATAAGTAAAATTTAAATAACATATAAAACAGTGATATGATGATAATGGTGTCGTAATGATTACTAGGTATAAAGCTAATAAACCACTTCTTAGGTTTTTACTTTTTTACTTTTTACAGTGAGGGGATGTATAATAATTTTTTTTTCAGATGATTTCTAAGCTATATTTTGCAAACCACTAGCTGTATTATAATTCAATTTATTCATTAAAAGCTTATCATTGATGTAATTACCTCCTGACAGTAAGATCAGGAGGTAGAAATGCCTCCCAAAAGGCAGATGAGCCTTTTGACATCGACATTGACATCTTTAGCCAATGACATTGAATTCACAAGACAACAGGAATTCAGCAGATTAAACATCTACGGTTATCCTGAGTAATAGCAAACATGATGGACTCTTCTTCAGTTAACATAACAGGATACAGGACTATCAATTAACAGGATAGAGATCATTTTTGTGTATTAATTTGAACATCACAGAGGTTCATTATGTTTATAATTAAATTTAGTAACATGGAACTAAAAAATAAAATAATTAGCAGCAACATCTACAGCAAATAATCTAGCAATACGCAAGTTTTCCTTGGTGAAAAAAAGAAATTGTAAATGTATTTTCTTCCTTGTACAAATATAGATATATGAATAAATACACACAAAAAACACAAATAAAAAGAAGAATCAATTTTTTGTAAAGAATAAAAAACCACACACAATTTATTTCAGTGATTTTAAGTATGGAACTTAGAAATATTTAAAATAAAGAAGTAAAATGAAACATATTATAAATATATATAATGATGATTTTTACATGATTTTAATCTGTTTTTTGATGCTGAAAACAAATGTGAACTCAGAATCTTTCTAACACTCACCATTTTTGAAATTTTTTTATTAAAGGGCTTTTTTCATCTTTTAACATATAGTTAGCATTTCAAGCTCCTATATTGTATTTTGTTAGCTCATTTTTTATTTTTTAACTTAAAATAATTTGTAAGCTATAAATAAGCAATACTAGACAAAGAATTGTATCATATTATAGTCATATATTATGACATCATATCTAATACTTAAAGAGTGAGCCTTCATGGACAAGATTAATCATGTCTGTGCAGGTCAAAATATGTAGCCGAAAACAAAGCTGTGTTGTTTGTATTAAGCACTGGATTTAGAAATGAATTAATTTTTTTCAGTATTATTGCTATCTTAAGTTTGTGTAAACGAAATTGTGTAAATGATGTGGATGCCTTTTGTTATGTATGTGAGTTTACCATAAAATCAAATACAAAAAACATTACACCTTTAATTAAAAAAGCATATAATTTTTACTTCCAGTGTAAAATTGGCTATCAGAATAAGACGTGGGCTCCTCATATAGTACGCACTAATTGTTCTGTATATTTAAGATGGCTGAAAGGTATACAGAAGGCTTTGCCATTTGGTGTACCTATGGTTTGGCATGAATCAAAGGAATGTAACTGATTGTTACTTTTGTTTAACAAGTGTCTGTAATTTCTAAAAAATGTAAACATACTGTAAAATTCCTTCATTGCAATCTGCAACATGCCCGTACCTCACAGTGAAATTACTCAAATTCCTGAGCCACCTGCGAATGTGTTTCAAATGCAGCGATGAAGAATCAGGCAGTATGGAAGAAGATAACAATGATTTTGATTTTGTATTATCTTCCACTAACCCACATCTTATATCACAATGTGAATTAAATGACTTGGTTAGGGATTTAAATTTATCAAAACATCAAGCTGAACTGTTAGGGGTCAAGACTGCAAGGTTGGAATTTACTTTAAAAAAATACAAAAATTTCAGGCTTTCAAAGCCAACAAAAAGAACTTTCTCAGTACTTTATTTGGTTTATTATCTTTCTCAGAAAATAATTTGGTTTATTGCACAAATATTGATGAGCTTATGTTCCACTTACGACAAGTTCATAAACCTGAGGACTGGCACCTTTTCATAGATTCCTCCAAGTATAGTTTAAAAGTGGTTCTACTACCCAAACTGCTTATGTTATTAATTTGTATGAGACATACGATGTGATGAAAGATGTTCTTGAAAAAATAAATTATAAAAAACATAGCTGGAACATATGTGGTGATTTGAAAGTTATAGCTCTTTTGTTTGGCATGCAGTTAGACTATACTAAGTACATGTGTTTTCTTTACGAATAAGGCAGCTGAGCTAGTGATACACATTACGTTACCAATGAGTAAAAGAAATGCGACAACTTCACTCCAAATGGGAAAAATACTATTCATGAGCTCTTAGTTGAACCCAAAAAATATTTTTACCCCCTCTCCATATCAAGCTAGGACTAATGAAAAATTTTGTAAAAGCAATGAAGAAGGGTAGTCCCGGATTTTTGTACATCAGGCAGAAATTTCTAAATGTAAGTGAAGGGAAAATTAAGAGGAATTTGTGAAAGGTGATGTATTTACGTCAATGTTAATGTTAAAAATGCAGCTTGGGCTTCATTTAAAGAAGTTTGTAAAAGTTTTCTTGGCAAATAAAGTCCGACAATTACCACGAAATAGTTAATTAACTTCTTACTTCATACAGAGCGCTATGGGATGTAATATGTCACAATAATGGATGTATTACAATAAATGTATACAATATTGTAGTCACAATAAATGTATTATGTACATTTCCTCCACTCATATCTGGATTTTTTCCCACACAACCTCAGAGAGGTAACTGATGAATATGGTGAACATTTCCACCAAGATATTTAGGTGATGGAAAGCTGCTATAAAGGGAAATGGAATACTAACATGCTAGCCGCATACTGTTGGACATTAATTCGGAATGTGCCAGAGGCTATTTACAGAAAAAAAGCATCAGCGAAATCATTCTGGACAGGTATGGTCATACAAAATTATAAATTTTACAGATTTTAACTATATTTTCCCTTAATTACTTTTGAAGTGTAATTTATTTAAAACTAAGGGTGATAGAAAAATTGTATTTACAGATCTGTAATGTATGCAAAATGCAATTCAAGAAATGGTATCACACTTAGAGAAACATTAGATTTTTTTTGTCTATCAGTGAAATCAGTAAAACAAAATGATTAATTCAAATTTAGACATAAGGCATACATTTTTAAGAAATGAATTTCAGGTGGTAAAGTTATTAATTTTAATAGCATTGTCATTTGTAATTCTGGTATTACTACACTACACACCTTAGGAGAACAAGACTAGAAATGCATCATGATCAAAATGCACTCATCATGATCCCATCTCATAAGTCATACAATGTATAGATTGTATGATTTAAGAACTCTTACAGAACACACACAAGAATATAACTCTATCTGTGTATAATATAATGTAAGGTAATAGTATGGAAAATAGAGCAGAATAAAATTGTAATTTGATGAGGAGCGAACTCATTACATAGAAATGAATCATCATATTTAAATCTTACAGTCATCTATATAATAATACCTGCATTCAATTTGTAATGAAGGTTTGACAACAATATATTGATAGACACCACAATGGTCAAACAATATCAAGAAATTCAACACTGATTTGACAGATACTTTTAAAGTATCAGGATTTTTTTTTTTATTCCATTGTATGTTGGATTCTTTAATTTTGTTGTTTTGGTTTTTATGACAGACCAATCAACAAAAAAATAAATATCATATCTGTACTTTTTGCCCTGTCAATAGAAGGTAATAATAATAAGAATAGCAATAAGATCAATCAGTTAACTTGACTTTTTACCTAAACTAAAGTGAAAAGGAAGCAACTTTAACAAAAACTTCAGATATTTTTTCAAAATATTTATTCTCAAGGATACATCTCTTTTAAAGAGTAGTCTAAAAAGCATATTTTTGCAAACATTTGAGTGTTTAAAAGGCAATTGTTTTTTCAAACAACTGAAAAGCACCAAGTATTTATGTACCAAGCTTCAGCTTTGAAATTTTCTTCTCCTTTATCTTTAAAATCTTGTCGTAAAAAGCAAATATGGATTTTTTCTTATTTGCAATGGAGGGGAATGAGATAAAACTTATAATAGAACCAGAATAAAAAATAGCATAAATAAAAAAAAAAAGGAATTAATAATAGCTTTTTCAAAATTTCCTTGACAGAATTAAATGTAGAAAGCGAAAGAAATAATTTAATGACAACTTATTGAAATAATCTACTGGGTTAAAAAAGTTTTCTTTTGTAGGCAAACAATCTATGTAAGATTGTTTCATCACATAAATCACGTACCTAATGTTAGATAAAAAAAATAATGGTTGTATAAGTGCGTAACACAAGTATGTATGGTATGTACAACTAGTACATACCATATATGGTATGTACAAATAGTAATATTATACATACTCACAAGTAATATTTTAACTTTTATGCTATGTAAAGTAATAAAAGTTAAGTGTTAGTTTTACAAAGTAGTTTGCAAATTAAAAGTGAATTAATACATTACATCACTTACTTTTTTATATGCAATCATTAACGATCCCATACTAACTAAATGGCTGCAATTAGAAAAGTGAAACCTATTTATATTATAGATATAGCACAACTTTTGACATATATAAATTTTGTTTTTATTTCTTACAAAGATTCCTTCCACTATACTAACAAGTAATTATTTAAGCAAAAAATATTTCTGAAAACTGAGACCAGTGGCAAAATAAACTACGCATGAATAGCACAAATAATCTATGTAAAATGATGAATAAAATAAAATGTATGTGTCATATTACAACTAAAGTATAAAATAATAAAATTTTATATAAAAATAAGTAATAATTACGATTTGTTGTCCAGTTCTAATTTTGCATGCATTTCATTAAGAAATTCTAATTTAGCTTTAATATCTTCACAGTTTTTATGTGATTCTAGAAATATGTTATACTCTTTATCAATCAGTCTTAGTTCCTCAATGGTTTTTTCATCTGATAATATGTGAGAATTTAAACTAGACAATTCAGTTTTATAATAAGTAATTTCTTCTTCTAATTTAGCCGATTTCTTTATACTAATAGACAGCTCAGACTTTAAGGTTTCTATATTCTGTGTTAGTAGAGAATTTCTGTCTGTGAGGTCAGATATAACACATTCATTTGAAGCCTGTAAATTTTTCAGTTCATGAATTTCTGCTTTCAAATTATCTGAAACTGTTTTTTCAATCTGTAAAAAAGAAGAACAGATTTTCCAGGTAAAAGTGGTTTATGATTATTTTGTAATTTTTGTTATAATTACTGAATAATTGTTGTAATTTACAACAAGTTAAATTTATTATTTAGTTTATATAAGTTTAATTTATTATTGTACTTTCTTCATGTTATTAAATAAAGAAGTCAGAAATAATTGAGAAGATAAATTATTCAATATAAACAATTTATTATTTGTGCTTATTCCATTAAATTCTGAAATGGAAAAAAGAAAATAGGTTTAGTAGATTACCTTTCTAGAATAAAAGGGATGTCGCGTCACAAGTTCGATGTGCAGCATGTACAATATATAGTTTAAATTTTATAAAATTTTAAAAATCTAATTTTGTACAGTAGAAAAACAAATAGTTTTTGATAAACAGATCGTTATGTACATGAATTTAGATCCTTATGAAGAATTGTAGATACTTTTAAGTAGTATCCACTTTCTGCTGCTCTTTCTTAAGTATCTCTTGTAAATATTGCAGTTGGGCATCAATAATTTGGACTTAAAAAAATTATTTTTTAAATCAACACTTGCTGTGTAAATTTATGCAAAAAATTGAATAAAAAAAAACATATATCAAATCTCAGTAAAGTATGCTAAATCTATGTAAAGTAAGATGGGATCATAAGCATATTCAACAGTTATCTGAGGGATTGTGTCACTGAGGAAGTTTGGATTGCAGTGACATGTACAATATTAAAAGTTTTCAATCCTACTCTCATCATATACTGTAGAACAAATATAACTCACATCGACCTTTTCAATAATGAATAAAAATAAAACCTTTATTCTTTCTAATTCAATTGACATTCTCAGCACTGAATCTGCAATGTCTATATGATAAAAAGTGAATTGCTGAACTAAATAAATTTCTTTTCTTTTTTTATTAAAAAAATTAACAAAGTATTCTCAAGCTTTGTAGGTCAAATACAAATTTTTTTTTTATACCAGTTAAAACTGCACATACTAGCCCTCCTTGCATTCATAAAATCAATTACAATTGGCTAAAGTAGTTACAGTTAACAAGAAAAAACATTTTGATTACATGATATTACAGAGAAAAATTACTGCTTAACAAGATATTTTAAAAATATTTTCCATCGCACGATTTCCAATTCATCATGATGACAAGTCTTTCAGATATGAAATAAACACCCCAATTGCAACAATATAGGTTATTGATAATACATGTCAGTCATAAAATATAATTTAGTCATTATAATATTGTCTATGATTGCTCTACTAAAGATAATTTGTAACTGGCTATTTTCTTCTAGCCACATTAACAGTTTTAGTGTATCACTAACTAAGGAAGATTTTCAGCTAACTTTTAGATTAATTATACATTTTTTTAAAATGCCTTGAATTAAGACTTTACTGCAGTTAGAAATTAATATTATAAACAAGAGTTTTTTACAACAGTATTTTTCCGAAATAAGAATAAATTATTTAGACGCTTGACAGCAAATAGCTGATGTTTCCCATAATGTAAAATTATTAACATTAAAGTCGTGTTACCCTCATTCAACCCACAAAATCAAATTAATCCTTCCTAAGTAGTAGTGGCATTAAAAACATAATAATAATAATAATAGCAAAACCTGATAATTTTTTTGAACATTTTCTAGATCCATCTTCAGTGATTCATACATTTCCAACTGCTTCCTTAGCAGTTTGTACTCCTGAGAAAGATCTTGCAGTAATCCATCTTTTTTCTCAAGAGATGATACCTGGAACGAATAAACAATCACACAAATAGTTAACAACAATATATTCAATGAAAATAAATGTCAATTTTTGCTCTTTGAAATATGGGCATGGTTCATTCAACCGTAAATACAGTAGCCCCAATATAACCACTGTTAGTCACTTATATGCAGTAGTTAGCATATTTGAAGAGAAACTATACTTTATGAAAACAACATTTTTTATATTTATTTTTTTAATTATCTACTATCACATTTGTTTTCTGTGACAAAGGACAAAAAATATTCTTCCAAATATTGTATTTATTAACAGTTACCATAACAATGCCAGTTACCATAACAGATGCTGTTACCATAATATAATGCTGTTACCATAATAATGCTGTTACCATAACAGATTTTATGATTGTTGGAAACTGATCTCATTACATGACTTATAATAAACCACTTTCACATTATAACAACTGTAAATTGGCAAAGACTCATTACCAAATCTTTTTAAGTGTTATGGGATTTCAGTTTGATTTACCTTAGTTTAGTATTCTCTTCTTTTATATAATTTTCAAAAATTCACCAAAAAATATAAACATACACATAAATATAAAATATACACAATCATAAATAAGTCCAGTTAATGTATTTTTATTTTGCTTGTTTGCTAAACGCGCATTAATGGATCACCACTTAATACAGCAGCTAATATCAAATCATTTCTTCTACAAGAATATGATTTTGAGAACTTTTGGTATCTGTGTACATATTCCCAATTTTTTTTTAACACAATTTCCACCAATGAGGTTACAGATTAAAATGGAAACCTAAAAAACAATGGGAAAATAAAGAGACTAGGGGAAATTAAATGAACTAACATTTAATTAAAAAGTAACATTTTTAACTATATTAAGCTTGTATTAGTTGCTATGTATTTGTTAATGGTGAATTTGACTAATTTAGAATACTGTGCAGTCAAAAATTCCAGTTTTATCTACCTTAAGGAGCAGTATGGTTGTTTGGTGGTTGTGATTTGTTGTTTGTTGTTCTGAATATCACATTCTGCCCAGATTTTTTTTAATCTGCGAATAATTATTTTTCTGAACCATTTTACAATATACTGTTTTTAATCCTTGTTTCTATTTAATTTGTATAGGAATGTCAATGAGTATGATACAATTTAGCTGTATAAGCTCAACATCTTGCAAAATTGATATGATATTTCCACACTGCATGTTTATGTTGACTAGTCTGTAAATTATTTTTCTAGAAGCAGATAATTTTAAGTAAGGTACAGCGATTTAGATTATGAACAAGGGCGTTTCATTTGTAAATTTTCAGTAACAAGTTATTCAACCAATTTTGACATACATTTTTTGTTGGTTTATTTTTCATTGAAGACACACATATGCAAACTACAGGAATTGTCAATTCTAGATAACTGTTATTCCTAAATGAAAAACAAGTTCCAGTACTCTATGAACAATCAGGAATTTATAAAGAATTTATTTCATTATTATTCTTTGGCAGCATTCTTCTCCTGTAATGTACTTACTATTGATTAGAATTTTTTTTGCCTCATTAATTCACCACAGAATAACAAAGATATGAAAACAGAAATTTTGTAGTTATGAAAATAAGATGCCTGACCAGAATTCTAGCCCGGGATCTCCGGTTGAGTCACAGCACCACAGACATTGACAGAATTGCAGTCAGTGTTGTAAGGTACAAGATAAAATTTAGTTTCAGTTTTCTGCCGATCTCTGTGGTGGAGTGACTCATCCAGAAGTTCTGGTTAGAATTTTGGTCAGGCATGTTATTTTCATAACTACAAAATTGCAGTCAATATCATATGGTACAAGATAAATTTAGTTTCAGTTCTTAAATATCTGGATTTGCAGTAATTATTGACAAGAAACAAAATTTTACTTTTATCAATAATTTCAATTCTTTACTTTTTTGTTGAAGAGCTGAGCTCTACCAACTACATTATTTTATAATACTGATAATTTGCTATTAAATTTTTTTGCTGAAATTAGAACAGTTATTTGTTCATTTGACAATTTGTAGCAAAACAAATCTTTAAGTGTTATGGGATTTCAGTTTGATTTACCTTAGTTTAGTATTCTCTTCTTTTACATAATTTTCAAAAATTCACAAAAAAATATAAACATACACATAAATATAAAATATACAATTTGTTTTATCAACATTAAAGAAGTCTTTTACATTCATAACCCCAAGATATTTTTAATTCCTTGTTCTGTGTCATTCATTGACTACAATATTTTTTACTTTATTAGTTTTGCTGAAATTTGAGATAGATTGTACATCTTTGGTAATAATAGCTAAATCTGAGCCTATCACCAAGGGAACCACATTAAAATTATAAACATTACATTATTTACCCTTATATCACAAATAATATCATTTTTTTTTTAAATCATTCACAATAAAAGATATGTAAAATATTGAATTGTGTTTATTTGTCAATAAAAGACAAAATTACTTCCAACATTGTTGGTTATCTAAACTTACCATTTCCTGGTTTAACACAGCCAACCTCTTTTCAAAATCAATCTTAGTTTCATTATTATCATTTTTAAGTTCCTTTTCCAAATTTGCCCAATTTTTGGCAGCTTCCTCAGAATTTACAAGGAGTTTATTAAGATCTTGTTTTACAGCACTGTTTTCACACCTTAGACTAAATTACAAAAAGTGAAATTTAAATAAAGTAAATTAAGAGTACAGCATTGACATTACTGTAACATAAAAACCATTAACAATAATACAAATAATTTCAGTTTATTACTGAACAAATATAGTTTTTTTTAGATAATTTAGATAGTTTCCTAAACTATGAATATTTCATAATATCACCTCTATGAGTGATTGTACCATATAGTGCCGCCACTGTAAGAAGTTTCTAGCTTTTTACAATCACTTTTGTCTGTAAGGGTAAAATTTATCTCTTGTAATATTTCTATACAAACACTGGAACGAGAAACAGATCTACAATAGTCTGTGTAAGGTGTATTACTGGACTTGACATTAAGAGAAACATTTTAAAATTACACCAGTGACTGAATTAATTCATTATTTATGCAGCCTGGGTATTTATAAAAAAAATAAAAATTCAAGTGGTGCTTTGCAGTCTAATGAGACTTATTTCTTTTAATGAAAGAATTTTACATATATATTCATATAACACTAAATATGAGAACATTATTAGTAATTTAATCCTAAGAATCAAATGAAAAATCATCAATTGCAATTAGTTTTTTAGTAAAAATATCGTATTTATTAGGTCTTTATAAGCTGATAAAATTTAATATATTTAAGTAGTGCAATCACTACTTCCTAATTATACAACATATGCAATTATTCATGCATAAAACTGCACCTAGGATTATTTAACTTTGGTAATCTACGGGAAGAAAATGAAAAAAAAAATTTCTACATTTATTTGAATTCTTAATTGACAGTATATTTTAACCATGAAATTCTCATACAAGGTAATAAAGGTGGTTTTTCAGTTGCCTGCAAAAATGTAGACAAACTGAAATAATGTTGATGGACGATGCATTAAAGTACCCTGAAAGTGTTCAAGAGAATCACTGACAGATTATTCTAAATTATCACAAAATTGTTGAATTGTGCATAGATTAAACATACAGATATTATACCAAACAATGGTTATTCTGAGCCCTCATTACATCCAACTACTGCTGGACAGAATATTCTACTTAATGAGTGTACCTGGTACCTTGAAAGCCATACAAGAATAAACTACTCCCCAGATGATTAGTTAAGAGGTTAATGAGTAAGTGAGCAAATTAAAAACAATTTTATAAAGTTTAATGAAATGTGGTTACTTAATACCGTCCCATAGTTTCAGTAAACATATTCAACATTAGGTTCTTCTGTGGTAGAGCTACAATAGTTGTTTGAAAATAAATTTATTTGATTTCATAGTGTTATATTGCATTGTTGTGGATTTTTCTTCAGTATTTTTGTTCTTGATTTTATTGTTTCATTTTATCTTATCTATGGTGCCTTCTGGTGTAAGGCCAATTTCCTTCAGATCCTGTCTTAGTTCTCTGATCAATCTGAATCCTGTCTTGGTGTTTTTAATGTTGAGATCGTAGTGTAATAGCTGCTTCACAAGTCTTGATCTTACATCCTCATGATATGCTCAAAGAATCCTAATCTGCTTTTACGCACAGCATCAGTGATGAGTTGCAAGTCTCTGTACACAACTTTGTTGAACACAATTCACCACTGCCCATCTTTCTGGGACTTTTTATTGATACAGGTTCCAAATTCTTTCAATTTTCTAGAGTCTGTCTGTCTTTGATCATTCATTCAAGTGGAACAGTGTTTCTGCTGCATGAATGGCTTCTGGTTTTAAAACTGTGTTTTAGTGTCTTATTTTTGCATTTATTGATGGCATTTTTCATTGTAAGTGTACCAGGTTAATTTTTGAGCTTTAGCTAGTTTGTTTTTTCTTATTTGGATCGAGGATTTTCGTTTAGGTTTGTTATTATTTCTCAGAGGTATTTAAATTGGAATACTATTTTGTTATTATTATAGTTTATGTTTACTTCTTTTAATTGCATTGGTTTTTGGGTCTGTCTTTCTGAATGATATTTAGAGGCAAATTTTATTTGCAATGTTCTAGCGTCTGTAATTTAGCTTTGTCAATGTGCTAGCAATGCCAAGTTGTCTGAGAAACCAAGACAACAGCTCTTTTGTTTTGATTTTTCGACCTGTTTTTACTTTTTAGGGTATTTTTTAAGCCATTCCCTCATTACCATTTCTAAACCACAGTAAAATAGCAGTGGTGAGAGCCCATTGCATTGGCACAGTCCTGTTTTGATCTCAAATGGTTCCGAAAGCTTGCCTTTGAATTTTACCTTTGAATTATTGTTTGCGACTGTCAGTTTTCATGTTTATTAATTTGGTATGTAGTCCAACATGTCTTTTTTTAGTAGGGATTCTTTGTGAATGCAGTTGTAAGCTTTCCTGAAATTTACAAATGTTATCACCATGTCTGTTTCTTTTCCTGTTGTAATCCATTATTAGCTTGAAACTCATGATCTAGTCTGAACAGCTCCTCCAGGGTATGAAACCTCTGATGATTCTTGAAACAATATTGTATGTTGTGTCTAGGAGTGAAATTCCCCTGTAATTGTTAGATCTGTTTGTCCCCCTTTTTTATGTAGCAGATGGATGAGGGCTGTCATCCAGTGTTCTTGTTGTTCTTCTTTGATCCAGATCTTGCTGCACGTTTCCAGATCTCTACAAAAGTGTTCTTCTCCCACTGCTTTATAATTCCTCATCTCAATCAGTGCTTAAAAGACTTTCTGATGGTGGTGTTATTGGGGTGTTGGTGTTGAAGTTTAGTAGTTCTGTCAGTTCTTAGCAATTTAGGATTTTGTTGAAATATTTAACTAGGATTTCTGCATTGGAAGTATTTCTTTTTCTACAGTGTATTACTATACTTGAATTACACAACCTGTATCGTAATGAGGGTCATTATGAAACTGATTTTTACTTTGATACAGGTGTTCAAACAATCAGAAGCTCACTCTTTTCAACCACTGACCAATCAGAAGTGGGTACTGTTTATTCTATCAACTGTGATGTAATGTATCAACTATAATGTATTTTACTTTGATTTTAATCTAATTTAATAGTTGGCAAGCAGAGGTTAATTTTAGAGTACACAAATGTACTACAAGTTCTACATTGTACTGTTTATCCTTGAGTTAATTATATTGGATTAAGAGGAAGATATGTCTTCAATATCAATTGATATTAAAGAGAAGGCAGAATGTCTGACTAATAACCTAATGCCACAGAAATGTGTTGTTTAATATATTTAGTGAAAAATTAAAAAAAGATTTCCTTATACAATGTATTGTATCATTAATTTAATCAATCCCAATATTTCCTCAGCCATACAAAAAAATATGGTATGTTACTCTCTATAATGACCAGTAATGATTTCTTGCTAAGTTTACAACAAAAGCTTTCGTAAGTGTTATAAACTTACTTATCACTCATGCATTAATACCTATCATTATAGTCTCTTTACATATTGTTAAGTATTAGTATGAGGGATATCTCTAAAGTAAAGACTGCTGGGAAATTTCTCTCCTTAAGGTTGGCAAACCTGTGTCGTTCATGACCAAGCTAGTAATATACACAGTACATTGTTGTCTAATTTGTCATGTGTAGTATCTTTGATTACAGTTGAGGTATTATGTTATAAAATGAACAGGAAAAAATCAATATTGCCACTGACTTGAAATATGTGGTGTTATATGTTTTTTAAACCATCAAAACATTAATTTGACTGAAATTCATAGGCAATTGGTTGTTGTGTATGGTGATAATGTAATGAATGAAAGAAACGTCCAAAAATGGTGTGAAAGGTTTATCATCAACAGAATTAATGTGCATGATGTGAGGAGGCCCTGAGGGCTTGTTGAAACACGTCAATGATGAAATCAGAAAATATTGTCGCTCAACAATTTCCGACCTGGCCCTTCTTTTTCCTGATATTTCAACAGCTGTTATTGGTCACATTGTTTATGACTAGTTAGGCTTCAGAAAGGTTTGTGTGCCACAAATCTTAATGGAACGTCACAAAAAATTAGAATGGAATCTGCTTTGGAATTTTTGATGCACTATACAGAAAAAGGTGATGAGTTCCTTAATTCAATTGTTACCATTGATGAAACATGGATTTCGTATTACATGCCAGAGGGAAAACGGCAGTCAAGTGAATGGCGTCATCCTCAATTACCAACCAGACCAACAAAGGTCAAGACATAGCCATTTGGATGCAAACTGATGGCCACAGTATTTCAGATTGGTTTGGCATATACTGCTGGGTGATTTATTTCATGCCACGTGGAACCAATATAATGCAGAAGCCTACTGTGGAACTACATAAGTTACTGCATGCCATTCAAAATCAGCAATGTGAGTGGCTGACTGACGCCAACCTTCTGCTGCACAATAATGGACGTCCACATGTTGCGGGTCCGATACATTATTTACCGAGAACATTTGGATGGGAAATTTACAATCACCCACCATATAGTCTGAACTTTCTATTCTGATTACCATTTGTTTGGGAAAATGAAAGAATTTTTGAGTGGTAAGCAATTCAGCGGTGACGAACTTAAAAATGCTGTTAATCAATGGATAAATGACCTGGCGGAAAAAAATTACAAGGGTATATTGAAGCTGGTGCTATGATAAATTCATGTGGTGATTATATAGAGAAGTAGTATAAGGTATGTAGTTTAAGAGAAATAAATATTTATAACGTTTTCAGAATAAATTTTTTACAATGAAATGGTCTTTAGAGATAACCTCTCGTAAATGAAGTATTGCTATCCTAGTTGGTAAAAGAAAATGATTTATTATCATTATTTAAAGAATATTTATAATGAATATTTATATTTAAGTAAAAAGAATAATGTAAGTTTTGATGACAAAAAAAAACAATTATTCAGCTGAAATTCACTGACAAATTGGTTGATAGTTTACAGGACAAATATTATGAGTGACACTAGAGTTAGACAGATGCACTTCATGAAAGACAAACTTTCATGACAAGAAAACACATCTTGCTACAGTGCACAAATTTTTGCAGCATTAAAAAAATGAATTGTTTGATCAAATTGTTACTGGAGAACTGTTGATTTCTTATTTGAATGACGAGATGTCAGCAGTCAATACAACTGCATCATTTCAGAGACCAAAGTACAAACAAGAACTTAATGTAAAGAAGATATAGATAGGTACAGAAGTTAATGGCTACTGTCTTCTTTTTAAGCTAAAAAGGTTGTCTTGTTTGTTAATTTACTGATTGTGAAATAACTCTGATGCCGATAAATCTGTGAAATACTGAAAACTCTTAGATGGGGATGCTAAGCTGAGGGATTTTGTTTTAACATAACAATGCTCAGCCTTACACAGAAATACAGATAATGGAGTAACAGGAAAAAATTTATTGGAAAGTTATGTAGGTTAATTGTCAATCAATACATATTAAACATTTTTATAAAAATTAAATTTCAGTAACATTTTAAACTTTTTTAACCAAATTATGTAAATACCTGACCAACTTTACACATGCATTTTCTGTCATTAAACTTTTTCTTTATATTTATTATTAACACATTTTAAACTCTGGAATCAGGCTTTTGTCATTAAAAAACCATTTTGAGCAATATGTAGTTCAAATGGAAAATTTGAAATTCAATTTAAAAAACAATTACATAAGATTTTGTTTTTAACAAAGATTTTCCTGGAAATAGATGAATCACATCAGAATGCAGGTCAACAAAAAAAAAAATTTTCCATCAAAAATTGCTCATATTTAAACAATTAATTACTTTATGATGATTGTTTAGATAAACATTTTCAGAATGAGATCAAGATTTAGTATTATACAACCAATAGTGTAAAAGGTGTATTATAATATGTGGTTGTAAACAACAAGGATATGAACTAAGTAAACAGCATGAAACAACTTATTCTTGTATCAACAAAGGAAAGAGCTTTTGTTTTACATATTTAGACCTTAATCCACCAAACATATAGTCTAATAATTATAAAATTATTAGATTGTATTACAAATAGATCATTAACTAATTTAAAAAAAAACAAAAACTATACATACGATTCATTATCAAGAAGGAGTTGGGCATGTATTTCATTAAGAGATATTAATTTAACTTTAATCTCATCACATTTTTTGTGGGATTCTAGAAGAACCTTATACTCTTCGTCAATTAAAACAAGTTCCTCTATTCTTTTTTCGTTTGATAATAACTTTGCATTTAAATTAAACAATCCAGATTTATAACCGGCAATAGCTTCTTCTAATTTTTCTATTTTGTTATTACTAACAGACAACTCAGATTTCAAGGCTTCTAAGTTTTGAGTTAATGCAGCATTTCTTTCACAGAGTTCAGATACAACACATAGGTTTGAGGAATGTAAATTTTCCAACTCATGAATCTCTGCTCTTAAACTCCCTGCAATTATTTTTTCATGCTGTAACAAAAAATATAATATCTATTATTACAGACAGACAGACAGACAGACAGAGACAGACAGACAGAGACAGAGACAGACAGACAGACAGAGAGAGAGACAGAGAGAGGGACAGAGAGAGAGACAGAGAGAGGGACAGAGAGAGAGACAGAGAGAGAGAGAGACAGAGAGAGAGAGAGACAGAGAGAGAGAGAGACAGAGAGAGAGAGAGAGAGAGAGAGTCACATCCATAGTGCTGTCAGTTAATTCTTCACGATAATGTATTTTTGTTTTATGTACAATATTTTTCATCCATCTCAAGAAGAAAAAATCTAAAGGTGTATCAATGACATTTCTAGGGAAATTATGATTTAAGTGAGTGGAAATGACCTAAGAGAAGAGGGGAATCATGCCATCAGTCTTGAAGTATAATTTGCGCTTAAGTGCTGGAGGAATATCTTCAATGTGCTGCAGCTATTCTTCTTGAAGAATGTGTAAGTAGACCTCAGATTTAAGTGGCCAAGTAATATGAATAGTTCAAACAGCTGATCGTGAAGAAGGCCACACCAGACAATAGTAAAAGCTGTCTTTACATATAAAAAAAATAAATAATCTGGATTTTGTTTACATTAAATAAGTACTTTTCTGACAAATGCAGCAATGCACTATGGCTTCCAAAAGTCACTGATTCTTCAGTGAAGAAATCGGCATTACTGTTAAATAAGCATTTGGAAATTCCTTAAATGAGTAATAGATTTTATTTTTTGTGATGTTTCTTTTTCATCCACTATGTTTTTTTATAGAATTCACTCTATAAATTTTGTATTGTTCAACAATATTGCAGTCTTGATTTTTATGTACTATGTATAGTACATAGTACATTTATGTATAGTACATCTGAAAAATTCTCATACTTCTTTGCAATTTACAATTTTAGGTTTTTACGTTTTGCTGTTTTATTCATTTACCATGGTTGGAATGGCAATTGAATCAACCTGGGATTACAGTTTGGGCATACCTTTCATATGAAGGGGTCATTGGGCCTGTTTTTTTTCCATAAAACTGTTACCCATAACATCTACCTTACTTAACATGCTGAGGGACATTGGTATTTCAGAATTACAGCTACATCAGGATAACGAAGAGTTCTACTTGCAAAAAGATGGAGCTCCTCCCTGTTATGCTTTAACAGCGCATGGGTTTCTTGACTATGAATTACCCAATAAGTGGATAGGTTGACAAGGGCCACTTGAATGACCACCATGATCACTAGACCTTACCACAATGAACTTTTTCTTTTGGGCTGTTATCAAAGATAAAGTATTTGCAAGAAAATCACATACTGTTGAAGTGAAGATATGTGTCGAACCATACGAGAAGCATGTCAAGAAATTGAAATAATAAAGACCTCTGTGTCAAAGTATGCTAGTGTGTAGAAAGTAGATTACAGGAGTGTGTAAATGCTGAAGGGCGGCAGTTTAAATACTAAAGAGACTGCAATTAATTGTGTGGCTTAGCTGTATCAACTTAATTACAGTTTCTATGTCATCCTTATTGTGATTTCATAAAGCTATTGTTTTTTCATAACAAAACCTGCATACCTACGTATACCTACTTTTGCACCTCTCTGTATAATTAATGAATAACTAAAAATTAAGTTTTATAACAAATTTGGTTTTTTTTAAATTAAAATTAAGAAAATTAATAAAAAAATTAAAAGCAGGTGAGAAAATACAAAAAAGGTAATAGATAATTTTAACCAGCACTGACTCCATGGTCATGAGTGAGAAAATAATTCCAAGAGCATCAGTTATAACATCAATGATGTGTGGTAACTGCATCACTAAATGAAGCTTTGGAAGATGGTATGTATTTTACTTTGTATTACATCAGCCAATACACACTGGTACAGAGGTGTAATACAAGTTGTTGTCTGTCCCTGTTTGCTTTAGAACTTGCACACAGATGTGTTGTAAAAGATCTGAAAGATAAATTAGAGTCTAGTAAGTGTACAAGAAGAGAAAAAAGATTTACTCATAACATTGTTCTTTTATAAGAAAATAAAAATGCACTGATGAATTAAATATGGAATGATAAATACAAAATGAGAGGCCTTAAGAAAAATAACAAATAAAAGTTGCAGACTTGCATTATGTTGATAGATCATTTTTTTATGAAACCCATATTACATTAATTTGATAATAGAGATGAAGCAGGTAAATGTATATTAAAAAGCAGAGGCTACCAAAAAATGAATTTACTATAGAATGTCAGGTGACAACTTAATATTAATAATTATTGTACTAAAATATCAAATATTAATATTGTATTAATACAAATATTATTTGTATTAAAATATCAATATAGAAATATTATAGCAATAATAACACAACCTGATAATTTTGTTGAACATCCTTTAGATCTGCCTTCAGTGCCTCAGATATTTCCAACTGCTTTCTCAGTTCAGATGAAAGATCCTTAAGTAACGTATCTTTCTTTTCAAGAGATAACACCTGCAACCAATAAATGTCTGTAATGTTATATTATTATTATACTGTAATTTTTCAGAAGACAAATAAGTATTTATACATACAGAAATGCAAACATCTATCTTAAACCTAAAATTAAACAGTTTTTAGGTGTCTATAAAGGTGAAAGAAAGACATCTAAACATCATATTTCTTGATAAATTGTTTTACAGAAAATAACTATAATTTTATTAAACAATCTTACTTTTTTTTTCTATAATACTCCAAAATACTAAATATAATCAACTACAGAGTATTATTCTTAGCAATTATTTTCAAACAAGTATATTAGGCTCATCATAAGGAAAGTTCTGGAAGAAATCCATATTTATAATACCAAATAAAATTCATGGTAACAAAGTCAGAAACTGTATTCTGTATATATTGTAACAAGACCGTTATAGTGGGCCTGAGTAACGGATTTCTACCAATTATTACAAAAGTAATAGAAAGTATAATAATTGGAGGAATCCAGAAAGGGACAGAAAGAAGAACCCTTTGTGGAAAGAATAGGTTCATTTTACAATCTTCCTTTGTTATACTGCCCACTGACAAACAATAAACACCTGCTGTACAATGAGAAAAGCTGCCGGACCTGGTTGGAAATCTATAAGAATGAACAGGCTCGTCTAACATTCTTACGCTTCGAGTTGAGTCTGATCTGGCAGGTAAAAAGGCTAGCACTACAAATTGTTCAGAAAGACCAACTAAAACTGAGTTCTATTAGAACCAGTCGGCGAGATGTTATGGTATCTTTCCCGCAAGAGCAGTTCTGCGAGGAGAGGCTGCGAGTTATGTGGGTGGGTTTGGCGAAGTTCTGCAAACCAGTCCAGTAAGACATTACAATGATGGTCCAGCAAGGAGAGTCACAGATGTGAGTCTGCAAGACGAGAGTGCGAGATATCAGTCCAGCAAGGAGAGTCAGTTTGATAAGAGTAAGATGGTGCCCCAAGTAATTCAATATATTATAATATATTGTATACAATATTATAAGAGTATACAATATATTTAGTATACAATAATGGTAATGCATTTAAACTTACCATTTCTTGTTTTGCCACAGCCAACTTGCTTTCAAAGTGGATCTTAATTTCATTGTTCATATTTTTAAGTCCCTTTTCCAAATTTTTCCAGTCTTTCATAGCTTTATCATACTCTACATGTAATCTACATTGATCCTCCTTTAGAGCATCATTTTCACTTCTCAAACTGAGTTACATGAAACAAAGTGAAATTTAAATCATATTAACACTAATATATCATGGTGACTGTGTGGTGTTGATTACTAAGTATAAAAAAGTTAATGAACCAACCATGTCTTAAAGTTTTTACTTTTAGTCTTTTTACAGTCACCTAACAGTTCACCTCTCTGTAGAACATTCTGTTATTTCTTTAGAAGAAATAAAGTTCAGTACAGAAGTGGAAATAACACAAACAGAATTTTTAAGAGGCGTCTAATAATGAACAATTTACATAAAGCATAAAAATGAATTATTTTTACACATGATCATGAATATTTGCTGATAAGCAGAAATAAAAACATAACACAAATCACTCACACTTTTTATTAGCACTCAAAATATTAATGGTGCACCAAAAGTAATTAGTTCTCTACCAAAAACCAAACTGAACAACAATTGGAAGAGGTAGGAATCAATAAGTTAAAACTTGGAACAGATTACTTCCCACATCAATAACGTTCCCAAAAATGTATTCTTTATTATAGACATGATATTTTCTGTATATAGCTTTGGAATTCCAAAAATGAAACAAAGTGAATTTAAAAAAGTTCATACAAAACCTGAATACAAAGTCAAATATAAAATAATAATTAGCAGCAACATCTATAGCTAGTAATCTAGCAATAAACTGTGGGGGTAAAAATCTGTAGGAGTACGGAAAAGAAAGAGAAATTGTGTTTTCTTTTACAAGCAATTAGAATGAATTGATATTGTACTGCAATTAAAATATTACATTTACTCAATTCACACTATTCAATTTTTTTTTTAATTTCTTAAAACATTAGTATTAATATTAATACTATTATAATATTAATATTATTATTAATATTAATACTATTATAATATTAATATTATTATTAGTATTAATATTATTAATACTTTTGAATATTAATAAAAAAAAAGTGTAACCCTTTTTATACAAGGATCGTTCATTAAGTCCTTAGAAAATCCAAGAGATGGCGCTCATAGTATCGAAAATGGTTTGCTTTTAGTAAGCATCTTTGTCGCTAGAATGCAGTAAAGTTTCAGCTGTATCTATCACGTGGTTTCATTGTAATAGTAGATTGAAGCAACAAGCTTTTTTTTCATTTAGAAAAATGTAAAAAACTGAGTTTCAAGTGGTGATTAAACACTTATATTTAAAAGAGGTTTAACACCAAAAGAGATCAAAGCTGAGTTGAATGAAGTTCATGGCACATCTGCTCCTGTGTTTGCAACATTTTGAGTTTAAACATGGCTGTACATCCATAAAAGATGAACATCATTTGGGACATCCAGTGGAAGGTGACCACCCCCCGAAATGACAATGAATTTGTCTGCAAAGTAGTTGAAGCATATCATAAGGTACAGTGTTTTCAATTTTGCATGAAAGATTGGGTGTGAAAAAATTTTTCTGCATGATAGGTGCTGCATTTGCTTTCAGTGAATAATAAATGCAATTATGTGGTCTACTCAAGAGGCTGTTTTGGTGCTTTTCTGTCACAATCCTGACGAGTTTCTGCATCAATATGTAACTGTGGATGAAACATGAATACACTACTACTACACTCCAGAGACAAAGGAACAATCAAAACAGTGGGTTTTTGAACCGAACGGGCTCAGAAGAAGGCGAAGACAGTGTAATCGGCCAGCAAGTTGATGACTATGGTTTTTTGGGATGCATACAGTATCATCTACACTGATTACTTGGAAAAAGGACATACAATAACTGGAGAGTAATATGCATTGTTATTGCACCAGTTAAGCGAAGAAATCAAGAAAAAACATCCTCATTTGAAAAGAAAAAGATCCTCTTTCATCAAGACAATGCATGGGTGCACACCTGTGTAGTTTCGATGGCAAAATTATGGAATTAAAGTTTGAATTATTACAACATCCACTATAAAATAAAATAAAAAATCACTGGGGGCCCACTGTAAAATCCACTGTATTCAGCCCCCAGTGATTTTTTATTTTACTTCCAAACTTGAAAAAAATGGCTCGGCGGGCAATGGTTCACGTCAAAGGAGATGGTCATCGTCCAAGTAGATGCATATTTTGAGGACCTTCTAAATCCTACTTTTTGGACAGCTTAAAAAAATTGGAGAAATGCTTGGAACAGTGATTACGGAGTGTAAGGAGATGTTGAAAAATAAAAAAAATCTACTCAAAATAATTTGTTTTTCTCTTCTTTTTCTAAGGACTTTTTCTATCAAACCTCGTACACATAAGTGTAGCTTTCTAGCATATTTCATTTTGTTGTTTAACCTCTCCCCCAACACACACCAAAAGTGATAATAGATTTCATTTAGCTTCTGACCAAATCTATTTAACTAAAAAATGTTTCTGAGAGCTGAAGACCAGCTGCACAATAAATTATCCATGTATAGTGCAAGTAATTGCCAAAATGAAATTTATAATAATTGTCATGTTACAACTAACTTATAAATTAATTAGATATTAAATAAAAATCATAACACATACGATTTGTTGCCCAGTTCTAAGTTTGCATACATCTCATTAAGAAATTCTAATTTAGCTTTAATATCTTCACAGTTTCTATGCGATTCTAGAAATACATTATACTCTTTTTTAATCAGTCTTAGTTTCTCAATTGTTTTTTCATCTGATAGAATCTGAGAATTTAAACTAGACAATTCAGTTTTATAATAAGTTATTTCTTCTCCTAACTCTGCAGATTTCTTATTACTAATAGACAGCTCATACTTTAAGTTTTCTATATTTTGTGTTAGCAGAGAATTTCTGTCAATGAGTTCAGATATAACACATTCATTTGAGGCTTTTAAGTTTCTCAGTTCATGAACTTCTGCTTTTACATTTTCTGAAGCTGTTTTTTCAAGCTGTAAAAAAAGAGTGGATTTTCCATATAAAATTGGTTGTATGATTACTTTGCAATTTTTATTTTATTCAATGAATATGTGTTAGTGTTATAGTAACTACTGTATATTATTATTGTACTTTTTTCATTGTACTTTAAATAGTATCCATTTTCTGTTGCTCTTTCTTAAATATCTCTTGCAAATATTGCAACTGAGTATTAATTTGAACTTAAAACAAATCTGTTGTTTTTGTCGTAAAAAGTAATATATTACTATTTTTTAAATAAACATTCTATGTAAATTTAACAAAAATGAGAAGTGTTAACTAAAAGTGATACTTTCAGTTTATTCACTTAAGAAGAATTATTCACAGAAAAATAACTGTTACAGAAAGAAATTTTTTTTTGATTGCAAGATATTACAGTTTTAAAAAAAATTAGAGCTTAATATGATAATTTTAGAAATATTTTTCGTCGCATGATTTTCACTTCATTAAGACCAAATTGAGTTTTTCAGATAAGAAATAATGAAACATCCCAATGCAATTTGGGATTTTGCATCCCAATTTTGTTTATTCTTGTTGGACTAACAATAAAAATATACAGCATGTCAGTCATAAAATATAATTTAGTCATTACAATATTGGCTATGATTGGCCTGCTGAAAACAATGAAACTGGTTATTTTCTGCTATGTACGAGGGTTATTTTTTTCAAGGTCCGATCGATCACAAAATGAAAAACACAGTGAAAAAAAATTTTTATTTGTAACAAGTACTTACATACTGACGCTATTTCCCTACATAGTTGCCACTACGATTTAGACATTTGTCGTAGTGTGGTACTAACTTTCCAATACCTTTGTTATAGAACGGAGCTGCCTGTGTTTTCAGCCATGTTTCTACGCTGGTCTGCAGCTTGATGCCTGTGCCAAAATGTTGTACTCCTAGCCAGCGTTTCATGTAAGCAAAGAGGTGAAAATTGGATAGAGCTAAGTCCAGGCTGTATGGTGGGTGATCAAACACTTCCCAACGAAAACGCTGCAGGAGCTTCTTGCATTGTCATGGAGAAAGACAATGCCTGATGACAACATTCCTCTCCGCTTATTCTGAATTGCCTTTCGTAGACGTTGAAGAGCCACATAGTATCAGGCTGCAGTGATGGTCGTGCCACGTTCCATGAATTCCACCAAGAGAACTCCATTCCGGTCCCAGAACACAGTAGCCATACACTTTCTGTTGGAGAAGGTTCGCTTGAACTTCTTTGGTTTACTGGGAGAATGAGAATGCATCCACTGTTTGGATTGTTCTTTTGTTTCTTCAGTTTCAAAATGGACTCATGTCTCGTCCCCTGTGATAATTTTGTTCAAAAAATCTTCTCCTTCATTGTGGTAGCGCTAAAGAAACGTTAGGTAGGTGTCCATTTTCATTGTTTTGTGATGGTCGGACAGCATCTTGGGAACCCATCTCACACACAGTTTGCGGTACTGAAGTCTCTCACTCACAATGGTGTAGAGAGCTGACCTTGATATTTCAGGAAACGAATCACTCAATACAGAAATTCTGAACTGACGATTTTCTTGAATTGCCTCATCCACTCGCTCAACAAGATCATCGGCTGACACTCACTTCCTTCCCTGACCGCATGCATCATGAACATCTGCACGTCCTGCTTTAAAATTCCTGCACCATTGTCGCACTTTGCTGTCACTCATTGAAGTTTTACTGTACACATTACTTATTCGTCTATGAATTTCAGCTGCAATACACCCCTCAGCCTGAAGAAATTGAATTACCGCATGCTCTTCACACTTGGCGGGAGATGCTATTGTTGTAGACATGTTTACATGCTAGCTGCGTGTTCAGAACTAAACAGTGATTGAAGGCCATACTAGAGACTCTGCGCAACACATATGCGCAAAGGTTCATCTGATTTTTGCGCGGGTTTTTATTACGCAACCAATCGGACCTTGAAAAAAAAAATAACCTTCGTAGATTGACAGTTTTGTGTACCATTGAGAGAAAAAAGATTTGTACCTAAATTGTAAATTATTTACAAATTTAATAAGATTCTAATAATAATTTTTCCTTTCATAACAAGCAGATACACTGAAAAAAAAGGTAGTGAATGGGTAAAGCATTGCACATATACACGTGCACACACTAAGAAAAAATACTGATCACCTAGAATAAACATTAGATAATTTATAAGCTTAACACCATACAGCTTATGTCGGTCTCCTATAACATAAAATTACTCTGCAAAATTCATGTATTTATACACACAATATTAAAGTCAAAGTGCTATCCTAACACAACCCAAAAAGTCAAAATAAATACTGTGTTGTACATCACTTGAAACATATAATATTTTATTATGATTGAATTCTATTGGGGTTTCTACTTAGCTCAGTATCATGTTCTGTGTAATAAATCCTGCCAAAGTAACAATTGCATTACAAAAATAATAATAATAATAATAGCAAAACCTGATAATTTTTTTGAACATTTTCTAGATCCATCTTCAGTGTTTCATACATCTCCAACTGCTTCCTTAGTAGTTCGCACTCAGATGAAAGACCTTGCAGTAATCCATCTTTCTTCTCAAGAGAAGATACCTTGAATGAATAAACAATCAAAGAGATAACAATAAACAGATAACAAATATCACATGCACGCACACAAACGTTTAATTTACTTAACTGTAATCACATTTAATCATTTACATATTTTCTTTTATACATTATTTTCAAAAACCCCCAAAAAATAAAAACTCAATAGATAATATGAATACACCAACCATGAACAAGTCCAGTTATTTTTATTTGGCTTGTTTGTTAAAAAACATTAATCGCTCACCAATTAATACATCAGTCAATATCAAAATCATTTCTTCTACAATATGATATTTTTTTTGGTTAACTGGCATTTCTCCTGCCACCACCCCATTCGGTCACCCTAGAGCATAGACCAAACATCAGTGCCAAGATACGGCTACTCTGCCTCTAAAACAGTTTAGCGACCTCATTACCTAAAAGCTCCTAATGAGCTGCCTATCAGCGTGAGCGGATTAAGCAGGGTGCTATTCACCACCCGCTTATGTGTCCCAACCGCTCACTTTTCAAACTAACTCTAAATCGAGGAGGCGAACCCCTTGTTACTAATTAAAGTCATTAAAGTTAATAATATAAAATACAGCAATTTAGGCTCGGTCGCTGTATGCCAGCTAGTGCCTGTCCACCATTTAAAGCTCTTGTATCTGGCTGGTGGCCAGCCATTATCTCAGGAAAAACTTCCCACAGCGGCGCTATAGGAATCAGTATTACCCAGATTAATTAAAAAACTCTAGCGATGACGGTTGAACTTCGCTACCTCATTGAGGAACTCCCACTCAGTCCGACAATGCTGTTCTCGCCACACTGACTCGCCGTTTTCACTGAGTGGCCAGTTTTCCCCCTGACCTCTAAGTTCCAGGGTGGCCCGTCTCGGGCCCCCCCAAGAGCAGGGCAGTCGAACATCATATGCTCGTTCGACTGGACCTCAGCCGCTAGGTGAAGCCGAAACAGATATTGCTTCAAACCCACATGTTTGGTGAGCACATGGGCACCCGCTGCCCTTAAAAATGAATTCCGAGGCACACCATCCCCCCAGATCCTGTATAAACCTATACAAGGATCTTCCCTTAGTTGTGGTGTGTCATTCATCAAGCTGCCATGCCTCCATCGCGAGGCGCCATAGTCTCTTCCACAGGCGGGAAATGGGCAACTGAACGAAATTCAGATCCGGTGCATTGTGATCGCCATTCCGCTCCGGTTCTAGCCCGGCTTGAAACCACATCCCAAATGCCTCGACTTCCCGACCTCTTCGCAACTTCCACATGGCTGCCTGAACTTTCACCAATAAATTGACTGGGAGAGTCTTTCCCAATACGGTGGTAGCCTCGTAGGAGGTTGTTTTAAAAACACCAGTGCATACTATCAAGGCTCTGTGCTGGGCAATCCTTAAATTTTGAAGCAGTGCTCTATTTCTATCCAACCTATGCGCCCAAATTGGCGCCGCGTATGCGATCATGTTCTTGAAGACACCTCAGTACACAAAGTACATTTGACGGCCCAACAGCCCGTAATCCTTCCGAGCATTCCTTCTAAGTTTGTGCATCACAGAGACTGCATCCGCTGCAACTTGCTTAATGTGGTTGCTAAAAAGCAACTTATCAAACATAACACCTAGGTACTTATGAACCCTTACTCGGCTGATTACACAGCCTTTTTTACTTAATGTGGGGGTTACGACTGCTTGATAATTTGTCTGCCTTCAGAAGCATAAACTTCGTCTTGGGCACAGAAATCTTTAAATTTTGCATGTCCATCCAGCCCTTGGCGGTTGATAAAACCGCCTGTGCCCTAATCTCTAGCTGCGGTTGTGAATTACCACGAACTAAAAGGAAACAGTCATCGGCGAAAGCCTGGGCCGTGACCCCTTCTGGAAATATCAAGCCCAGAAATCCATCAAACACCAGGTTCCACAGCAGGGGACCGAGAACGGAACCCTGCGGGGCTTCCCCTGGTGACGGATTTTTCCACAACTACGTGCGCATCCAGTGCAGGTGAGGAAGCGATTGATAGATTATACAAGCTGGTGTGTAATATTTATGAAAAAGGGGAAGTTCCGTCAGACTTCAAAAAAAGTGTTATAGTCATGATACCAAAGAAAGCAGGGGCAGATAAATGTGAAGAATACAGAACAATTAGTTTAACTAGTCATGCATCAAAAATCTTAACTAGAATTCTATACAGAAGAATTGAGAGGAGAGTGGAAGAAGTGTTAGGAGAAGACCAATTTCGTTTCAGGAAAAGTATAGGGACAAGGGAAGCAATTTTAGGCCTCAGATTAATAGCAGAAGAAAGTTTAAAGAAAAACAAACCAACATACTTGGCGTTTATAGACCTAGAAAAGGCATTCGATAACGTAGACTGGAATAAAATGTTCAGCATTTTAAAAAATTAGGGTTCAAACACAGAGATAGAAGAATTGCTAACATGTACAGGAACTAAACAGCAACAGTAATAATTGAAAAACATAAGGAAGAAGCCGTAATAAGAAAGGGAGTCTGACAAGGATGTTCCCTATCCCCGTTACTTTTTAATCTTTACATGGAACTAGCAGTTAATGATGTTAAAGAACAATTTAGATTCGGAGTAACAATACAAGGTGAAAAGATAAAGATGCTACGATTTGCTGATGATATAGTAATTTTAGCCGAGAGTAAAAAGGATTTAGAAGAAACAACGAATGGCATAGATGAAGATGCAATAGTTCTTGCGTAGGAACGCAAGAACTATCGCATGAAAATAAACAAATACAAAACAAAAGTAATGAAATGTATTAGAAATAGCAAAGATGGACCAATGTATGTGAAAATAGGAGGAGAAAAGATTATGGAGGTAGAAGTTTATGAAGTTCATAATCTTAGTAAGATTATGAAGTTTTGTTATTTGGGTAGTAGAATTATTAAAGATGGACGAAGCAGGAGCGATATAAAATGCCGAATAGCACAAGCTAAACGAGCCTTCAGTCAGAAATATAATTTGTTAACATCAAAAATTAATTTAAATGTCAGGAAAAAATTTTTGAAAGTATATGTTTGGAGTGTCACTTTATATGGAAGTGAAGCTTGGACAATCGGAGTATCTGAGAAGAAAAGATTAGAAGCTTTTGAAATGTGGTGCTATAGGAGAATGTTAAAAATCAGATGGGTGGATAAAGTGACAAATGAAGAGGTATTGCGGCAAATAGATGAAGAAAGAAGCATTTGGATAAATATAGTTAAAAGAAGAGACAGACTTATAGGCCACATACTAAGGCATCCTGGAATGGTCACTTTTATATTAGAAGGACAGGTAGAAGGAAAAAATTGTGTAGGCAGGCCATGTTTGGAATATGTAAAACAAATTGTTAGGGATGTAGGGATGTAGGGGGTATACTGAATTGAAATGACTAGCACTAGATAGGGAATCTTGGAGAGCTGCATCAAACCAGTCAAATGACTGAAGACAAAAAAAAAACGTGCGCATCCTTAAACAGAGCCGTGCGGTTAGAAAAATAGTCTCTTACCACGGCCTGCAGGGCTTCAGGAACATTGCGGCGTTCCAATTTATAGAGGACAGAACTCCAACACAAGGACTCCCTTAATGGACTTGTGGAGCTCGCCCAAGGCCTCACCCGTTACCGGCTTGAAGCCCCGAACTCCCTCCACAACCTGGTCGACCTTGCCTGACAGTCGACTGACGACTGAGTCTAGCGCAAGGTTCACACCCTGGAGGCCTTCACATTTTATTGCCAGACCCGACACCATCAGTGAACATTCGCTCAGGTATGCGTCCACTAACTGACGAAACTCAAGAGCGACTCTCGATTCTTTTTTGGAGGAGATCTTGGACCATTTGGCCCGCATCTCCTCAATCCGCCCTATGCTTCCAGCCCCAGAGGTCACCTGCTTTTCAACAGGCTTCCCTTCCGAGACCTTAGGACCAGGAGCAGTTTTAGTGCTTCCGCTTTCCACTGGCAGTTAACATCAGGTGATGCAAAGATGAGAACAGCAGTACTGAAGATGGTCACAATCATGACTGAAATGGTTTGGAATAAATTATTAAAAACATTTAGTACAACCAAATTTTTTAAATAACTTATTTTTTTAAATAATTTTTGTATTTAAAAAACAGAATTAATCATTATGTAAAGTGCATAATGATTAATTATCTAGTTACTTATTTATTTTATATAGTTAGTTACTATACATTAATCAGTTTTTTTAACAACTGTGAAACGTTTTTCTATTAAAATAAAACAATTTTATTTAAATAGCTTCATATTATGGACTTTTTATAATTACTAATTTTTATTTTTAAAAACAGTTGATTTTAATAAAATACAATACTAGAATGCATTTTTCATTGGTTTTTTTCATTTCAGCTGTATTTATTCTTATTTAAGTACCAAGCCTTATCACATGCAAAGCTGATTTGAAAGTCTGTAGCTGATCTGAATTTAATTTCTTTACTTCCTTTTAATAATACAAAGGCTAATATTTTAAATAAGGTCTGTTTTTTTTAATACAAAGAAACTAGTGAAGATATGTCATAAATGTTTTGTTATTTCACTCTTTACACTTATGCTAATTTTGTAGATCTTGTATCTTGAATGTTTAAATATTTATCATAGCGTTTTAGTAAATTGTTGTTAAGACAATGCTGCCTGTGAAGAAAACCAGTCTCCAAATGCTGTTTTCACTTCACTGTTGTCAAACCACTGACAGCTGAGAAACTCCTTCAGGTCAAAGAACAGCTGGTAATCACTTGGTGCAAGGTCTGGGGCTTTACAGTGGGTGGTCCATTTGCTCCCATCCAAAAGATCTGATTCAGATCTTTGAACAGCAGAATGAGGTCATGCATTGTTATGTAGCAACAAAAATCCAGATGAAAGTAGGTCATGTCACTTATTCTGTATGGCACACTGAAGCTTCATCAAGTACTCGCAGTATACAGCTGAGTTTATCGTTATCCCTTTGGGCATAAAATCGACTAACAGGACACGTCTTACCCAAAATATGGTTACCATAATCATGCGTGTTGACATTATCTGTTTGGCTTTCACTTTGACTGGAGATGTTGTATGTCATTTCCATTCACTACTGCTTTAAAGCTGAAGTGATGTGAAAAACCCAAGTTCATTCCCTGTAACAGTGCGGTCCAAAAGTTTCATCTCCTTCCTCACTGTATCTGGTCAAAATGTTGGAGCTAGCCATTCTCCTTTTTTGGTATTCTGGGAGCAGCCTGGAAACCCATTGTGAACACTGTTTTTTGATCTGAAAGATTTCAAAAATGATTTTGTATAGCATTGACCTTGAAACTTGTGGGAATATTAGTGACAAAATGGAAATCATGAATTGTCAGGCTTGAACAAATTTTTGCATCAACTTCACACACCAAATTGTCTGTGATTACAGAAGATCAACCGAATCACGGTTCATCATGGACATTGTCCCACCAATCGTCTTACTCATTTACATACCTTGGCTTCCACTCACTCAATTGTTTGAAACATTTCAGCTTCACAGTATAAACCATACATCTCGATTCCCCCCCCACCTCGAGGGGAGAAGAACCCACCTCGTAGCGTGTCCGGTCGCTACACCACCCCCTCCGTTCCTAGCCAGCAGTGGCTTTAACGGAGGACTTCTTCTCGCCCTCAAACTGATGCACACCACAGCTTACAGTTTAGGCCCCGCAGAGATGCCACCGATGCAGATGCCCCAAGGGACATCTACATCGGTAAAGTTCACCCCGAGATAGATTTACAAGTTTATGCCTTCAGAATGAAGACAATGGACACCTGCAGCTACCACGTCGCCCTCAAGAACTAAGCTAGAAACCTAACCGCAGAAAGAAGACCCCGCGCCTAGATCCTGCTATAATGAGCCACTTTCTGAATGTCTCAGATCGCACTAACAGCCTCAACAATAAACTTCCCACTAAAGTTTAACATCAAAATTTTGACCTAGTTCCCTTAAGAACCCCGCTTAATACTCTAATGAGTTTCTATCTGACTCTGTTCCGGTCTGCCCGGGAGAGGAGAATAAACGCCTACTCCCGTACAGCGCCATCGCGGAGTCCCGCGTGACATTCACCATCTTTCGCAATTGCCGCCGAGACTCCCCTACGTACCACCTGAGCAGCACCCAGAGAAGCCCCGCCGACAGTGATTTAGCTCAAAATGCCCTCGTCGGAGCGCAACCGCACCCACCGGGCAAGAATAGTCCGGCCCACCGACAACAGCCGCAACTCCGCCGACAGCCTGATTCAATGCATACCACAAATACATCTAACCGAGGCACGCTGCCTAAGCGCCTACCTTCGGCCAGTCAACTGCCCAGGCGGTCCCTAGCCACCCAGGTTCCTAACACCTACTAAATTCCTTCGGCGGTCCTGCTCAGGGCGAGGAAGCGAAGGAAGCCAGCAACTACTTTCCACTCACTACGAGTCCTCCAGTTGACTCGTAGATCCAAAACAGAGTTTACTCTCTCGAGTTCCCTACTAACTCTGGTACGTTCAACTTCGTACCGGGGACATATGTAGAGGACATGGTCCACAGTTTCATCGACCCTACAGTCCGGACAGAAGCCGGAATCAACCAACCTAAACTTAGCCAATTTGTCCCTAAATGCACCATGTCCTGAAAGGAACTGAGTGGTATGCCGATGGGGGATACCCAGCTAATCGCTCGCAACTCCCTAACATCGGGGAATATACCATGCGTATAACGACCTGTTAAAGAAGTGTTCCACCTATCTTGCTAAGAGTCAAAACCTTGGTCTTCGATCTCACGCATACGCCCAGCAGTAAGAAGGCCAGCCTTCTTAGCAACATACCGCTGGCTACGTTCCGTAGCCGAAATATCCGCAGGTTTGATGCCTGCAATCACAGTTACCGCCTCTCGCGAGACATTCTTGTAACCACCGACAACCGCTAACAGAAGAAGACTCTGGGCTTGTAAAATAATGTCCCTATAACAGTATAAACCATACAGTGACACTACAACTATAAATGGCGTCTGCATTTGTGAAAGATGCGCAAGACATGCCAGGAGCCAGGGTGCAAGCATGATTTGACAGCCATGCAAAATTTAAATAGCTGCAGTCAATGAGACGTTACTGGAAAAACAGCCCTCATATTACCATCACTAAATTCATCTAATTTAGCTAGCTATCTTATTTAAACAGCTTTATCAATTACAAGTTGGGTAATAATACTAGAATACCTTAATAAATGCTATTGAGAAACAAGTTCCAATCCTCTAAGAAGAATCCAGAATTTATAAAGAGTAAATTTATCTCATTTCAGCTACTCTAAGATTTTATTTTTTTGCCTCAATTAATTCACCACCTAAAATCAAAGCTTGTGCATGGGAATATGAAAATGGAATTTTTGTAGTTATGAAAATACCATGCCTGACTGGAATTCTAACTTAGGACTGGAGGTAAACATAATTTTACTTTTATCATTAATTTCAATTACTTATTTCTTTGTAGAAGATCTGTGCTACCAACTACATTAATAATTACCAATTTTTACTCGAACTAAAATGATTACTTGTTCTTTTGACAATTTATATTAAAATACATCATTTAAACTTTGTTGCCTTACTTAGAAGTCCTGTTTCATCAACATTAAAGATGTCCTTTATAATCTCATAACCCCAACATATTTTTAACCCTTTGTTCTGTACCATTAATTGATAACAATATTGTTTACTTTGTTATTAATTTTGCTGAATTTTTTTCATGTAAAGAATTTTGCTTTCATTTTCAATGTTAATCCATAATTTGGAATGTTACCTGAAAAGAATGGAATATTACAGAGACCTCATCTAACCATTCATAACTAGTGTTAAAAAACTTTTAGACCTGTTCCTTTGATTGTATGTCTTCTGTAAAAATAGCTAAATCTGAGCCTATCATCAAGGGAACCAGATTAAAATTATGGTAACGATACCTTATTACCCTTTTTATATAACATATGATATTCATTTTTTTTTAAATCATTCATAATAAAAATACATAAGAAATTTTATGGCGTTTAGTTGTCAATAAACCACGAACAAATGATAATTAAATCTATAAAAAACAAAATTTTTTTCCAACATTGTTGGTAATCTAAACTTACCATTTTCTGGTTTAACACAGTTAACCTCATTTCAAAATCAATCTTATTTTCATTATTATCTTTTTTAAGTTCCTTTTCCAAATTTGCCCAATTTTTGGCAGCTTTATCATAATTTACATGAAGTTTATGAAGATCTTGTTTTACAGCACTGTTTTCACATCTTAAACTGAATTACAAAGAAATAAAATTTAATATAAAGTAAATTAAGACTACAACATGACATTAATGTCATGTAATAACCATTAACAATAATACATATAATTTCAGTTTATTAATAAAGAAATACAGTTTATTTTGCAGAATAATAACAATAATTTATATTGTTTGCTAAAAATCCCATACAATTACCATAATAAAATATTTTATAGGATGTATTTAAAAACAAAGTTTTAATTATTTAGTGGTAGTATTAACATGAACTAGACAAAATATTTATATCAGATCAATTTAATTTTCTATTAACTGTAACCTTTCTTATAACTGTAACCTTAAACTTACATTTTCTCTTAGTATTGTCTTATTATCAGAACTCTTAATTGTGAATAATAGAAATATTTAACAAAACTAATACTGAGAGTAAGTAAAATTAGTTAGAATTTGTAATGATATTAATTAAGTTTTAATCACATTCAATTTTTGTTATTCTTTAAGTCTTTATTATCAGAACACTGTTTAAGAGAGACCAGTCTGCATCTACAATAATAACATAAAAATGTTGATGAATGGTTGATAAAAATATCATTACTAAACAATAACACCTCATAATCAAATATAATAGCTGTAAACTCTAAATGAGAAATAGTGTTCTCTTCTAATGAATTTAAAATAGAATTGCATCAATTAATTGCTCGATGCAAGAACAGCTTGTTTTTGTATTAAACGTTTTTTATGTATTTAAATTAATTTTTCAGCATATTACTTTTAGTTCATGATTTATTCAAGAGATTGGGGAAAATGAAGAAAGAAGATGAAGATTGGAGAGCCATCTGCATTTCCCTTCAGTACACTTTGTGACTGTTAATAGGCATTGCTTTTATGATACTAGAAATATAAAAAATAGGCTTATTAACATTAATGTTTATGATTCAGTTTCTGTTAGTAATCCCAATCCTACTGAATTAGTAGACAATAATAACAAGAGTCCGATGTATTTCACATAGGACAAAATGGGTCGCAGGTTACTGGTTATAAATTAAAAGATATCAAGAAATACAACCATTCCCTTCAAAGAATGACTCGATTGGTGATCCCAATTATATGCCTTCCATTCAAAGTAGCTTTGATCCACTGTCATGTCTTTTACTGAAAATGACATGTTTACCATGTGACAGTCATCATGAGCTTGTGGTGTCACAAGCACCACTAGTTGAAAGATTACACTTAGTTAATGAAAGATACAGTAGTTAATGAAAGATTGAAAACACTAAGAAATTAGTGCCATATTCTGATGCTGAATATGAGGCAGTAGGAAAAACATTTTTAGAAATCATGTGTGTAATTGTCAATCATTATAAATGTTTCAAAAATCCAAATTCAGCAGCATTTAAAATTTATTTTTAACCAAATTATGTAAATACCTGTCCAAATGTACATACACTTTTTTTTATTTGTTAAATATTAACACATTTTAAACTTTGAGCAATATGTAATTCTTTAAATTCAATTTAAAAAACAATTACATAAGATTTTGTTTTTAACAAAGATTTTCCTGGAAATAGATGAATCACATCAGAATGCAGGTCAACAAAAAAAAAAAAAAAAAATTTCCATCAAAAATAACAAAGCATGCTCATATTTAAACAATTAATTACTTTCTGATGATTTTTTGGATAAACATTTTCAGAACAAGATCAAGATTTAGTACTATACAACCAATAGTGTAAAAGGTGTATTATATGTGGTTGTAAACAACAAGCATATGAACTAAGTAAACAGTATGAAACAACTTATTCTTATAGCAACAGAGCTTTCGTTTTACATATTTAGACCTTAATCCACCAAACATATAGTCTAATAATTATAAAATTATTAGATTGTATTAGATCATTAACTAACTTAAAAAAAAAACAAAAACTATACATACGATTCATTATCAAGAAGGAGTTGGGCATGTATTTCATTAAGAGATATTAATTTAACTTTAATCTCATCACATTTTTTGTGGGATTCTAGAAGAACCTTATACTCTTCGTCAATTAAAACAAGTTCCTCTATTCTTTTTTTGTTTGATAATAACTTTGCATTTAAATTAAACAATTCAGATTTATAACTGGCAATAGCTTCCTCTAATTTTTCTATTTTGTTGTTGCTATCAGACAACTCAGATTTCAAGGCTTCTAAGTTTTGAGTTAATGCAGCATTACTTTCACCAAGTTCAGATACAACACATAGGTTTGAGGAATGTAAATTTTCTAACTCATGAACCTCTGCTCTTAAACTCCCTGCAATTATTTTTTCATGCTGTAACAAAAAATATAATATCTATTATCACTATCTCTAGATTTGTGATTTAAAGATTCAGTGTGTAAATAGCTATTAAAATAGAAAAAATTTGTATAATTCGCAAAGATAGAGGAAGAGTAGATGGGGGAGGAGGTCACTAAAATGGTGTTGAAAATTGCCTCAATCTTGAGTGAAATGTGCCTCTGTAAACAAAACATATGGGAGTTGTCGATTTCTTTTCTACCAGTTGCTGAACTACAAGCGAAGCAGACTGTCATGTGTGTAGATGTTGAACATCTGTTTAACCATCCTCCAAACTGTTGACTGCTAAACTCCAATCTGCTTAAAAAGACATGTACAGACTCCTTGACTGCAGTGAACTGCATAGATAATTTCATCAATAACAGGATCGTGGTAGACAGATCATTCATAGCTGGTATGAATACTAGGTACTGAACCTGTTTCCCAATGATTGTCTTAAAGTCACAAATTGTTTAGGGACCTGGAATCCTGTGGTTAGGAAAAGCTATTTCATATTCTACTGCAGCAGCTGTAGCATTACCATTACACACACATAAAATGCGTAACGTATCAGCATATTCCTCTGTTTGTAAATAAGTACGGCATTACTTTAATGGCAGACCAATCACTTCAAACTAAACTTCACAGAAAACCTTCGCTAACAACAGTACAGTTCATAGTGCCCCATTATACTTTAAAGTACCTTACACAATGACAAACACTAATACAGTATTGTAATATTGCTGATCAGCTATTGTTATTTTATTGCCAACTTTGAAATATAAACTTTTCAAATAATTTATTGTTATTCTGTGTAAAAACAAATTATCAAAGTAATTTTTTATTTTAAAATAGTTTTATAATTTCCATCAGTTTTTTAAAACTTTTTAACAGTAAAATTTGTTTTTACAAAATTACAAATATTTCACATCATGAAAAAAGAATTTGATTTATTAAACTTATCTTACACTAATTTTCAAGTAAATTTTCAACAAGTCTTGTTTAAAGATTTTATGTGTATTTCAACCATTTAACAAAATTATTGTGCAAACATAAAAAACAGGGTTTTTTACCCCCAATGTTTTGGTTTTATACCAGATTTATCAAACTACTGCAGATATAGTTCTTACATATATTTTATTAAATTTTTCAGCTCAGTTGCAATAAAATGTCACTAAAAAGTCTTAAAAAGTTAAGCAAGACCTTATTTTACACAAGTAGCTGAAATCCAAATGAAATCGTTCACTATCTGCAACTTACATATAAAGCATTTCAGTGCGTATGTTCATTTTCCATTATTTTCACAAGTAGAATGCATTGGGAAAGTCCTAGGAGAACTTCGCGACTGAATTTTCTATTAAAATACATTATACAAAAAGTAAATTTATTTTACAAATAAAAAATACCTGATAGAGAAGTATCAACACCAAAGTTAAAAAGATTATATTTAGTTAACAAATACAAATGAACTGCACAAATACAAAAATTGTTCTGAAAGCTATTTTTCAATTTGCTTGCCTCTACCAAGGTTGACAGAAACAGAAATACCCTAAGCTGAACAAGTTTTATACCAATGAAACCCTACTGTGTGTAGGCATAGAAGAGAATTTGTTAAAATGATGGGCTCAAAAACACTTCAGTAATTTTTGTGTAGATTCTCAAAACAAGATGTTATTCAAATTTGATACCAGCCAAAAATGATTTACATCAATTTTGGGTAAATTTTTTATGTATTAACTTAATCAATGGCTTCCAAAAGCTACCGATTCTTCACCGAAGTATCTGGGATTACTGTTGTTAAGTCGTCTTAGTAAGTTTAGGAAACTCATTAAATGAGAAATAGATTTTATTTTTTGTTTCTTTTTCATTTATCATTTTGTTTTTATAGAGTTGTCAGTGTAAATTAAGTTGTAAGTATCCCTTTAACATGGTTGGTATCCCTGCTCTCAAGGTCACATAAGACACTCCTCACTTTCTTGTTTCAGTTGCAAAGCCATGGCTGATGTGAGTGTGGGAGTGTTTCCAAAGTTGAGCACTTGGTCATATGTTTGTTGGGATGACAATGCACAGAGCATACAATTTCACAAATAAGGAATGCATTCTAACCAGCTATTATGGATTATAATCAAACTGTGTGACTGATCAAACTGTGTGTTGAAGGCTGTGCTTTACTATAGAATTTCCTAATGTGATGGTCCACGCGAGTGTTGATATTTTCTGATGAATGTGTAATTTATGAGGCAGGAATGTGTTTACAGGGATAATGAGAATCCTCACTTTGTGCACAAATTGAAAAGGAATCTAGTTATGTGGTGGACTCTTGCATAAAATGACAACATAAAATTTCAGATCTTTCATGCTTTGTAAATATTTCTGCTGTTTGTTCAATTTCTATGGTGTTTCATGTTTGCAAAGTATAATAAAAAAAATTTTTTTCACAACAATTTGGTTTTAATTTTTTATTTATTAAAATTGTTATGAAAATTAAGAATAAAAAATTAAAAGCAGGTGATAAAATACAAGAAAAGGTAATAGATATACATAGTTTTAACCAGCACCAATTCCATGGTCATGAGAAGTAAAACAATTCCAAGAGAACCAGTGAAAATGTCAATGATGTGTGGGAACTAATTCACTAAATGAAGCTTAAGAAGATGGTGTTTTACTTTGTATTACATCAGCCAATAAACACTGGTACAGAGGAGAAAAGTTGTCTGTCTCATGTTCCTTTTCAACTCTCACACGGAAGAATTATAAAAGATCTGAAAGATAAATTAGAGCAAAGTAAGTAAACAAGAAGAGAAAATAAATGTGATGATTTATTGATAACATTGTTCTTTTATAAGAAAGTAAAAATGCATCAATGAATAAAATACAGGATGATAAATACAAAATGAGAGGCCTTAAGAAAAATAACAAATAAAAGTATTTTTGCAGAACCTTGCAGACTTGCATTATGTTGATAGATTATATTTTTTTATGAAACCCATGTTTTTTAATTTGATAATAGAGATCAAGCAGGTAAATGTATATTAGAAAGCAGAGACTTCCAAAAAATGAATTTACTATAGAATGTCAGTTGGCAACATGGTATTAATAATTCTTGTATTAAAATATCAATATAGAAATATTATAGTAATAATAGCAAAACCTGATAATTTTGTTGAACATCCTTTAGATCTGCCTTCAGTGCCTCGGATATTTCCAACTGCTTTCTCAGTTCAGATGAAAGATCCTTAAGTAACGTATCTTTCTTTTCAAGAGATAACACCTGTAACCAATAAATGTCCGTAATGTTATATTATTATTATACTGTAATTTTTCAGAAGACAAATAAGTATTTATACATACAGAAATGCAAACATTTATCTTAAAGCTAAAATTAAACAGTTTTTAGATGTCTATAAACGTGAAAGAAAGACATCTAAACATCATATTTCTTGATAAATTGTTTAAGATGTTTTACAGAAAATAACTACAACTTTATATTAAACAATTTCATTTTTTTTCTCTAATACTCCAAAATACTAAATGTCATCAACTACAGACATTATCTTTAGCAATTACTTTCAAACAAGTACATTAGACTCGCCATAAGGAAAGTTCTGGAAGAAATGAGAACCTGTATTCTGAATATATATTTAGTATACAATATTGGTAATGCATTTAAACTTACCATGTTTTGGTTTGCCTCAGCCAACTTGCTTTCAAAGTGGATCTTAATTTCATTGTTCGTATTTTTAAGTCTCTTTTCCAAATTTTTCCAATCTTTCACATCTTTATCATACTCTACACGTAATCTATGTTGATCCTCCTTTAGACCATTATACTCACTTCTCAAACTGAGTTACATGAAACAAAGTGAGATTTACATAACATATTAACAGTAATGTCATGGTGATGATTACTAGGTATAAAGTTAATGAACTATATCTTTTTGGTCGTTCTACAGTCACCCAAACAGTTAAATGTTAGGGGTTGCATAATGGTAATTCTTTTCAGATGATTATCCAAGGAATATTTTACAATTTAATACTTTTTGTTGAATTTATTAAAAATATAATTTTTATTGGCTAATTTGAATGCTATTTAAATTTTGCGATGGACTTTTTATACCAAACTTCACAGAGGTTCATTGTGCTTATAATCCAGACTAAATTTAGTAAACTGGGTCTAATGCTTAATTTTTATATCTTTCATCTCTCTGTAGAACATTCTGTTATTTCTGTGGAAGAAATAAAGTCAGTACAGTGGAAGTCAGAAGTGGAAATAACACAAACAGAAGCAATTTATAAGCGGTGTCTAATAATGAATAATTTATAAAAGCATAAAAATGAATTATTTTTGCACACAGATCTTGAATATTTGTTGGTAAGAAGAAATAAAAAACATAACCACTCATACACATCACTTCTTATAGTACTCAAAATATTAATGTTACACCAAAGTATTTTGTTCTCTACCAAGAATGAAATTGAAAAACAAATGATAATGTTTTAATTAAGAAAAAAATATTCAGATTATCACTCTCGTACAGCATACAACAATTAGAGGTGGAAACCAAAAAGTTACATCCCACTTTACTAGATTTTCCCAAAAATATATTCTTCAATATATTAAACACATTTGATATTGTGTTTAAAAAAGTTCAAAAGATTCAGTAGATTTTTTTCTACAAGGCTCATACAATACCTTACTACAAAGGCGAAAAGAAAATAATAATTAACAGCAACTTAATGCGCTTTTAATGTAAAAATTGGAAAAACAATAAGATAAGGTAAGAAACATTGTTAGATTCTGTACTGCTGGTGGAAAGCTAGGTTTGACTTCTGTCTTTGATATAATATATACTTGATTGTAATTTAGACAGATGTGTAAAGAACTATCACCAAAAAAGAGCAGTAAACACAAATACATTCAAATTTAGACCCAAACCACACAATTTTAAGAAATGAATTACAGCAAGTAAAGCTGGTTAATTTCAACTGAATTATAATTTGAGATACTGTCTCTTGTTTAAATTAAATGCAATTTTCCATAGTATACAACAACACACCTAAGGAAAAGAAGGCAACAGCTTGGTTGCATTATCAAAGTGGCAGGTTGGGAGTGTAAATAAATATCTGGCTAATCTATGAATCAAACTGATAAGGCCAAAATGCGATGATCCCTTCTCATAGTGTTCATTTCAAAGACAATCATTTACAAAATACTTCATTACGGATGGCAACTTTGCTGAAAAGTTAAAAAAACATGTATAGTTGGAATAAATCATTTGATCCTTGAGGTAGGGCTAGTTAAGTAGTACGTACCTCCTCCTCCTTAGTGGCTACATCAACAGATTTTGTCCCATTCATGTAAGCTAAAAATCCAACAATTGCAACTGCACCTGATTAGAACTGAGATTCATGTGAATGAGCCCTATGTCGCAAAATGTATATCCATAGATTGCATGATTTAATGCTTGAAGTAACAAACACAAGAATGTGGCTCTATCCATACACAACATAATGTAAACAGTAAGGAAAATAGAGCAGAAAATATTGTAATCTGATGAGGGAAAAACTCAATACATAAACTATTTAGCAAATAAAAAAGCACACTTATTGAATCATTTTATTTAAATCAGATAGTGTAATCTATAATATCTGCATTCAACTTGCAAAGAAGAGGACAACACTTGCTGATAGATCCCCACAATAGTCAGACAATATCAAGAAATTAAACACTGGTTGGATAGATATTTTTACAGCATCAGATTTTTTTTTAATACCATTACATCTAGGAGATTCAAATTTTCTTCTATTTTAATAAATTGGTTTTTAGAAGGTATATTTTTTAAAACAATTGAAAGCCCTAGTACATATGTACACTCTTTTATTTGCTTCTCCTCCTCTATCCTTAAAATATTGTCATAAAATAAAAATATTGAATTTTTTCTTAGTATTTAATATGACACAGATGAGAAAAAAGTAGTACAAATAAAAAGAAAAATAGTATTTTTTTCATAATTTCTTTGACAGAATTAAATGTAGAAAAGGTCAGACAACTTAGTGGAAATTAAAATAAACTGTGGAGGTAAAAATCTGTGGGAGTAAGGAAAAAAAGAAATTGTGTTTTCTTTTAGAAGCCAAGTATAATGAATTGATATTGTACTGCAATTAAAATACTGTATTTATTGTGTAATTCACGCTACTCAATTTTTTTAAATATTCATAAATATTATTATTACTATTAATATTATTGAATATTATTCAAATTTTGTTGTTTAGTCACCCCCACACAGCAAAATCAATAGGTTTCATTTAGTTTCTGGCCAAATCTATTTAACCAAAAAACTTTCTGTGAATTGAAAATATGTTGCAAAATAAACTATCCGTGAATAGTGCAAGTAATCCCAAAATGAAATTTATAATAATTGTCATATTATAACTTATAAATTAATTAGATGTTATGTAAAAATCATAAGTAATACATACGATTTGTTGTCCAGTTCTAATTTTGCATACATTTCATTAAGAATTTCTAATTTAGCTTCTATATCTTCACAGTTTTTATGAGATTCTAGTAATATATTATACTCTTTTTCAATCAGTCTTAGTTTCTCAATTGTTTTTTCATCTGATAGAATCTGAGAATTTAAACTAAACAATTCAGTTTTATAATAAGTTATTTCTTCTCCTAATTCTGCTGATTTCTTATTACTAATAGACAGCTCATTCTTTAAGGTTTCTATATTTTGTGTTAGCAGAGAATTTCTGTCTGTGAGTTCAGATACAACACATTCATTTGAGGCTTCTAAGTTTTTCAGTTCATAAATCTCTGCTTTTAAATTTTCTGAAACTGTTTTTTCAAGCTGTAAAAAATAAGAGTGAATTTCCTATATAAAAGTGGTTATATAATTATTTTGTAATTTTTATTTTAATCAGTGAATAAGTGTTATATAACTATTGTAATTTATATTGTATTTTTTCAGTGAATAAAAAAAAATTTAGAAATAATTATTCAGTACTATAAAAAATTCATTATTTGTGGTTATTCCATTTAATTCTGAAGTGAAAATAAAGAAAATAGGAGGTTTAATACATTATCTTTCAAGAATAAAAGGGATTTTGCTTTACAATTTGCATGTGCAGCATGTATAGTAAAGTTTAAATGTTATTGTTATTACCACAACCACCTAACTCATGTGTTTGTAAATTACAATACAGAAAGAACTAGTTTTTGATATTTACGTAGTTCCTTATGAAGAATATGCGGGTACTTTAAACAGTGTCAATTTTCTACTGTTCTTTCTTAAATATGTTTTGTAAATAGTGCAGTAGAACATCAATAAATTTTTGTTTTGTCGGAAAAGTAATATATTACTATTTTTTAAAAATATTCTCTGCATATATTTGGCAAAATAAGTACTAAATAAAAAAAAAAATATTCCAAATCTAAGTAAAGTATCTGAAAGCTGGAGTCAAACACATTCATTGGTTGTTACCTGAGGGATTGTCACTGAGGAAGTTTACTACCTCACCTAGAAAAAACAGTAAATCATTTACAAGTGAATTTACAGAGTAAAATTACTCTGCAAAATTCATGCATTTGTATACATGACGTTAAAGTCAAGTGGTATCCTAATTCAACCCACAAAATCAAAACAAGTGATGTATTGAACATCGAATATTTTATAATGATTGAATTCTTTTGTGGTTTCTACTTAGCTCAGTATCATTTCTGTGTAATAAATCCTGCTAAAGTAGCAATTGCATTAAAAACATAATAAGAATAGCAAAACCTCATAATTTTTTTGAACATTTTCTAGATCCATCTTCAGTGCTTCATACATCTCCAACTGCTTCCTTAGCAGTTCGCACTCAGAGGAAAGATCTTGCAGTAATCCATCTTTCTTCTCAAAAGATGATACCTTGAATGAATAAATAATCACAAACGGTTAGTATTAATAATAATAATAATAATATATTCAATGAAAAGGTAACAAACAAACACAGTAAAAATTTGATAAATAAATTCTAATATACAAAAACCTATTTTAGCTTATGTGTGTGGTTTTAGAAGAAACAATGAACGGCATAGATGAAGTCCTACGCAAGAACTATCGTATGAAAATAAACAAGAACAAAACAAAAGTAATGAAATGTAGTAGAAATAACAAAGATGGACCACTGAATGTGAAAATAGGAGGAGAAAAGATTATGGAGGTAGAAGAATTTTGTTATTTGGGAAGTAGAATTACTAAAGAAGGACTAAGCAGGAGCGATATAAAATGCCGAATAGCACAAGCGAAACGAGCCTTCAGTAAGAAATATAATTTGTTTACATCAAAAATTAGTTTAAATATCAGGAAAAGATTTTTTAAAGTATATGTTTGAAGTGTCGCTTTATATGGAAGTGAAACTTGGACAATCGGAGTATCTGAGAAGAAAAGATTAGAAGCTTTTGAAATGCGGTGCTATAGGAGAATGTTAAAAATCAGATGGGTGGATAAAGTGACAAATGAAGAGGTATTGCGGCAAATAGATGACGAAAGAAGCATTTGGAAAAATATAGTTAAAAGAAGAGACAAACTTATAGGCCACATACTAAGGCATCCTGGAATAGTCGCTTTAATATTGGAAGGACAGGTAGAAGGAAAAAATTGTGTTGGCAGGCCACGTTTGGAATATGTAAAACAAATTGTTAGGGATGTAGGATGTAGAAGGTATTCTGAAATGAAACGACTAGCACTAGATAGGGAATCTTGGAGAGCTGCATCAAGCCAGTCAAAAGACTGAAGACAAAAAAAAACTCACACGAATCATCAAAATCACTGTCATTCTTAGAAATGAACTTCATCAACTAACTCTAAATTTCTTCATCATTCAGAATCTGGAACCCATAATCACTTTCTATTTCTTCCAGCCAATCCCGCACATCGTCTTCGGTTATTACAGCTCTTCTTTTTTCTGGAAAATCTTACGAAGGTTCATAGAGATAATTTTTCAATTCGTGTTCAACATTCATACTAGGCATGCACACCAAGGTTGTCTTTTTTAGTTAATTCCACGCATCATTAAAAAATTTCACAAAAATTCCTCGTTTATCAGCAATTAATAAATCCTACTCCTCTTCTTCTAACACTGCGAGAACTTTGTCAAACATTTTTGCTGAGTTTTTTTACATGTAATTACCACCCCTAGTCCATAGGCTGAATTAGTGATGTAGCATCAGGTGGCAAAAGTTTTACAGTAATCGCTTAAAAGCTTCTCAGGAAGAGAATGTGCAGGTGTGTTATCCAAAATTAAATTAGCTCTCACCTTTTCATCAGGTATTTTTAGGACATCTTTTTTAAATTGACTAACGGCAGTAATAAATTAATGAAAAAACCAATCTTTGAAAATGTTTAAATTAAACCATCCTTTGTTTTGAGTGATAATAATTAACAGGATGAAGGTGTAGTATTTTTTAAAGTGTGTGGAAGTTCTGATTTACAAACATCTGTCAATGTCTTCCAACATGCATTCGCGCAAAAAAGAATATTTGAGTCTGTCTTTATTTAACTGACGTCCTGGCAAATTTTTCAAACTTTAGAGCTTGCGTGTTTTTTGGAAGTGATCTCCAAAAAAACATTGGTTTCGTCTCCATTGTATATTTGTTACGATTGCAGCGATTCATCTTTAACGAGTTCGTTTAACTTAACTTTAAATGGTTCCATTTCTTCCGTGGGTGTACTACAAGGTTACCCGTGCGTCATGTGATTATTTAAACAATGTCTGTTTCAAAATTGGGATAAGCATTCGTCACTGGCCTCAAATTTTTGCATCCCTAAGTGAAGTGCAATTTTTTTTGCCAGAATTTGTATTTCTGTACCTTGGATATTTATTCCACCTTAAGCGGTGCTGCATAAACCACTTACAAAACACAATCTTCCAAATCTTGATTAGTTGTAAGTTTCTTGTGTTTTCATTCATTTTTTGAATTTCTGGAAGAAAATGTTGATGAAAATTTAACAAGCTTTTCTTTTGATTTTTTAATATATGAAAAGTCATATTCTTCCATATTCTTCGCACTAATCTGAAACACTAGTTCCAGCCTCTAATTTTCTTAGCAACTTCAGTTTCAGTCCGATGTAACCCATTTGCTTTTAACACTCGTACCACTAGACTTATCGATACACATTTTACCAATTAGGCAAAGATCTAAGAAGTAACTTAACAAAAAAATAATAAAGATTACTTAGCAAACTAATTTTTAAATACTATATTAAAAACCAGCATCTAAATTACGATCAGAATTTTAACAAGAATCTAAAACAATCAAACTGACTCTAAACAACAATGGCGAACCTGGACATTACTCTCTTTCTGTTTAACCTCCGCAACCACCGTAAAGTATTAGTTCAGAGGATGACATGTGTGGTTAATTGAAACCCAACCACCAAAGAACACCGGTATCCACGATCTTATATTCAAATCCATATAAAAATAACTGCCTTTACTAGGATTCAAACCTATGTAGTCTTGACTTTGAAATCAGCTGATTTGCGATGGGCAAGTTAACCACTAGACCAGCCCGATGGCCACAGATACTACTCTAAAAGAAGCATTACACAGTCTGTATATCATGGCCATGGGCAGTTTGCAGTGACACCAATATGAATTATGTTAATTATCGACATATTAGTTAATGCATCACTTAATCTTAAATTAATAGTTCTTTCTAAATTGTGTATATAACAAAAACTTGCTTTATGTGAAAAGTAAATTCAGAATACTTGATGGAATTTTCAAGTTGTATTATTTATATAAATTATGATTTTATATTTTATTTTATATAAAGCTAGTCCATTAATTAGAACATTGACTGTACATCAATCACAAACAAATCCAGTTAATGCATTTTCACTTGGCTTGTTTGCTAAAGAGAAACTTTTTGACGAAAGAACTTTCACGTTATCATCGCCCAGATCAAACATGTGATCAATAAAAGTTTATAAACAAAATAAAACTAATGTTAGATTAAAATTAAAGTATTAAAAAACTAAAAGCTTAAAAACTTACAACTAATATCACATACAGGGTAAAAAATAGAAAGTTAAAAAAAAACTTAAACGCTAATATCACAGATAAGATATCAGTAAAACTTAAAACTAATATCACATAAATCTTACAATTAATATCACAGTCAGAATCTAACAGTAAAATAAATTTATTTAAAACTAAAAAATTTAACAACAAAATCCATTAAGGGGTGTTAAGGGCCCTTCACGAATAGCAAAGATTAACGTTCTAAAAAACTATAATATATACAAACATTAAAACTAGGTAAATATTACATTTTGTTAAACATTTTTATACTCTGTAGAATAAAAGTACCTGATCTATCACTTGCTTGGTCTAGGATACGGCCAATGTTTTGGGATAATTTAAATTTGCAACGCAAGGCAACATACATATGCAATCTAACAGGATGTGGCACACAGTTAGGCAGTCACATCTTCACATAGTGGTGTGTATCCTGCTGACATGACGTACTGGTTTGTGACTCTGGTATGTCCTAAATGCAATCAACAGAGGACCACTTCCTCTCGACAACTTTTTCTGCAAGAGGAGTCCCATGGGAACACAGAATCTTTAATATGCCGGAGTTTATTATCAATGGTAGCCGTCCAGTCACCTTGCCACTTAGCTCGAAGAGACTTTTATACAGTCAGAAGCAGTAGCAGTGGTTAAAGGAGGTTGTTTGCACACATTTTTAACAGCGGAATGTGCAAGTTCTACCTGAAATTCCCACATGGCTAGGAATCCAACAGAAACATATGTGTGTTGCGATGGTACAACTCAGCAATTGCGTTATAGATTTATAGATTTCAGTGACCAAAGTAAGTCTAGAATAGAAATCTACTAAATCTTGGAGTGCACTACATGAGTCGCTACAAATAAGGATATATTGGTACTTAGGGTTAATGAAATTCACAGCCTTATTTATAGCATGTAGTTCACCAGTAAACACATTCGTAATACCAGATAGACCAAAGATATAAGTTCTATCATTGACAACAAATGCACAACCAACAGTATTGTTCTATTTCGATCCATCAGTGTATACTACTGTGTTTGGGTTTATCTTGAAAAAAATATAGTAAAACATTTGCTAGAAGATGGTAGGTGGTGTTGATTTTTTATTGTATATCGAAAGGTCAAAGAAAATTGATAAGATTGATTCCCCGCAGAGGATATAAGCACAAATACATTGGAAAAAATGTGTATCAACATCTATAAGGTGCAGTAGACGTCGGCTACGAACACTTACAGGTGCAAACGTGGATGGTCCTCATACCTTCCTAAATTAGGATTCCCAAGGATTGAGTCAAAAGCCGGGTTTTATTTGGCTGCCTTTTGAGATGGGTCCTGTCTATCCCAAAGTGATGGCTTACTGCAGTCAACAAGTTAGGTTGCGACAGGGCTTGATCTAAATGCAACTGTCATAAGCCAAAGAAAAGCATGATGTACATCATCCAGCAATTTAAGGACGGTATGACGCGCTGAAGAGTAGGAGACAACAACCATAATCTAAACGGGCACCAACTAAGAAATAATAAATGCGTGTCATACATGACCGTTCAGCTCCCCAGTTGATGACTGCTGTGGCTGTTGAATGGGACGTAATAATATATATATAAATATTATATATATATATATATATATATATATACATCAGATAACAGAAACAAAAGGCTGCACACAGTTATTATTATGTTGATGGCTATAGAAAACAAGGTGGCACTAAAAACACTTCTTTGATGTACTCCATTTTCTAAGATAACGCTACCCGATAGAGAATCTTCAACACAAACATGGAAAGTTCAGTCATTTAAGAAACTTCTGATAAAAGTAACCATGTTGGCCTTGACTCCCCATTCTTTGAGGGTGTATAGAATACTACGTTGGTAGGCCGTGTCAAATGCCTTTCTGATATCAAAAAATATAACTACGAGGCGCTGGCATAGTAGGAAAGCGTTTTGAATGGCTGTTACCATTGACACTAAATTGTCAATGGAGGATTGTCCTTGGCAGAAACCATACTGTTATGGAGATACAAAACGCCATGACTTTCTAAGTACCATGTGAGCCTGCAGTTCTCATTCTCTCCATCACTTTGCATAAAATACTTGTCAAAGAGAGAAGGTGGTAGGGTTAAGGGGTTTCCTTTGTATTTACCAGGTTTAAGTACTAGTACGACAATAGCTTCTGATCAGGCCAAAGGGAACACTTGTGAAGAGAATAGACTATTATAAATACACAATAGGTGTTGTAGTGCCAAATTAGAAAGCTGTGAGAGCATACTGAGATGAATGTAGTCAGGTACAGGGGAGGTGTCACATTAAGTTTTTAAATGGGTGTGACAACTTCTTGAATAAAAATGGGGTGTTTAATTCACCAACCAAATCACCTATGTTTAACAATAGTACTTGCATCTGTAATTTGCATCTCTGAAATTCATTACTGCATGATGAGGTGAAGGACACCGAATGGAAATGTCTGCCAAAATACTTGCCACTCTAGAAGGCGATGTAAGGAGTTCTCCTTCATGAATGAGTCCGAGAACAGATTGTTTTGGTGATCTGCAGATTATACAGATCTTTTCCCACACAGTAGACGTAGGAGTAGTGGCGTGAGATGGTGTCCACATATTTCCTCTGTGACTTCCTCCTAGCGTCTAAGAATACCCGATGACATACCGCTCTAGTCTTTCGGTACAAATCTAGGTGTTTGTTTCTAGGCCTGCGGTTAAATTTGCACAAGGCTCGTCATAGATTGCTAATAATGTTTTGGCAATAGCATTCCGTCAAGGAACGGAAAGACGTCTTAGGTTTCTTCATGTTTGTGGTACATATCTATACGCATTGTCTCTAGTATCAGTCATGTAAAAGAGGTAAGTTCATCAAGGGCATCTGCACCATCGTTGTACTGTGATGGGAAGGCTTTATGTTAACTGTTCCAATATGCCTTTTCAACAATCCATCTCCGTGGTCCTTATTCACCTTGCAGTCAACACTAAAAGTAGTAATTGGCCAGTGGTCACTGCCGTGAAGGTCATCACAAGCAGACCACTTAAGACGATGGAGAAAATTTGATGAACATAAGGGGAGATTGGTTTGCTTGGCATTTCTCCTGCCACCACCCTATTTGGTTGCCCGAAAGTATAAAACCAAAAGTCTGTGCCACAAACGGTTACTGAGCCTCAAAACAGTTTAGCGAACCGTGTCCTAATAGCTCCTACAGCTTACCTAACAGCATGAGCGGATTAAGCGCAGTGCCGTACACCACCGGTTTTAGAGTCCCAATCACTCACTTGTCATATATTTACTAAAATGGATAGGCGCACCCCGTCAGTTACTAAAACTATATATGACATCCATAAATTAAAATTTACTTCATCTAGACAGCAATTTGCTGCCACGCGTAGATCCCTGAATGCTATTAAGTACCTGTCCACCATATTAAAGCGCTAGAGCCTTAATTTGGCTGGTGGTTAGCTTCCCACAGCAGTACGGTAGGAGTGATTCCCTTAAGTAAACTACTGATGTCGTACCACATCTAGGAGCTCCTACACGACAAATGCGGTACTTACCGCTTGTGAGTGGCCAATTTTCCCTTTGACCTCTAAGTTCCAGGGTGGCCTGGTTTCTGGCCCCCTCAAGAGCAGGGCAGTCAAACATCACGTGTTCATTTGACTGGACCTCCCCTCAGACGCACAGCTCATCAGCTGCCAGGCGGAACCAAAACAGACATTGCTTCAAATTAACATGGTTGGTGAGTATCTGGGCACCCATTGTCCTTAAAAACAGTTGAGGCATACCATCCCCCAGATCCCATTTAAACTTGTACAGGGATCTTCCCTTAGATGTGATATCCCATTCCAGCTCCCATTCTTCCATCGTGAGGCTCTGCAGCCTCTTCCACAGGCAAGAGATCGGCAACTGAACGAAATTTAGATCCGGTGCATTGTGATCACTGTTCTATTCCGGTACTGGCCCAGCCCAAAACCGCATCCCTAATACCTCGGCCTCCCAGCCTCTTCACAATCTCTACATGGCTGCCCGAACTTTCGCCATTAAATCAATTGGGAGAGCCTTTCCCAATACGATGGTAGCCTTGCAGGAGGTTGTTTTAAAAACACCAGTGCATACAATTAAGGCTCTGCACTAGGCACTTCTTAAATTTTGAATAAGTGCTCTATTCATATACAACCTATTCGCCCAAACGGGCGCCGTGTGAGAGGTCATGTTTTCAAAGATGAGCATAAGAAGAGGTCGGTGTTTGACAGGTTACTAGAAGATGAGGACAATTGACCCATCATTCAGTAGACAAAGATTCAAAAGTCTTGTCGCATTATCATATTTCCTCAAGGTGACCAGAAAGATGAGCCCCAAGAAGAATGGTGGGCATTGAAGTCTTATTAATGATGACGATGGATTTACGTGAGGAAATTTGAAATTTCTGGAGCACTGAACTCAGAGTTCAGTGAGAGATATGCAATTTAAAGAGAACTGAGATTTTAACAGCAGCAGCAGGAATGAGTGTAAATAGTGGTATCCTTCTAGCAAACACCTCATTCTGCATGAAAATAGCAACACCACCACTCTCTCTACTATCTACAAGATAGTCTTATTTCTCACATGCATAGCCTCTGAGTATTACCGCATCTTGCTGAAATAGATGGGTTTCTTGGAAGCACATTACTAATGGTTCGTGTGTGCACATCAACACACTAACATCTTCAATGCGGAACCGAAGACCTCTTAACGTTCCACTGAATAATGCTCATAAATAAAGGTAGTTAGATGCAGAAATACAGGTAAATATATGACAAAATTAATTATAGGTGATCCGGTTTTTCTTTTTTGATTTAAGAAAATCTGATGCCTGGGATCGGGTGGTTCCTCTACCATATCCTCCAGTAAACGTGTGTTGAATGGGGAGATTTAGAAAAATGGGAAGTTGCAGACATCCCAGAGGTGGTTGTGTGGTCTCCCTTAACAAGAAGCTTATTTGGTGGCTTACCACCAACTGTGTTTACGCCTGTCCGCAAACGTAAAACTTTATGGACAGAGGGATCGAACTGTTTAGTAAGCTCTAAAATAGTAGCTGTCAGTGAAGAGACTTGATCAGATAACATCTGCACCAATTTTTTTTAACTCACTGTAGGAACCGCATTGTTGGTTATCTGTATTTAAATGAGCTTTGTTAGATGTTGTGATGGTAAAATAAATGTCGGATTTAACTAAGTTACAAGAGTTTATTAATTTTTTATATTCTCTTCGTGCGGCTGGAAAAGATAGTTTCTGCTCTGCACAGATTAATAACTAAAAACCCAGGAGTATTTTTTGGACAATGTTCAGAAATTTGTGGAATAAATCGCAGATTTATACCAATTACCATAGAAAGAATTGACATAAATCATTTATTAAATGAATAAAAACATAAAAATAAATAAACATTAAGTGACTGAAAAGTAATGGTCTCTTAAACCAAGATAAGAAAATAATTCTCTTCTTTAAAATTTGGGCAATCCTGGGAGCGAGCTGTATGTGATCCACTGCAGTTTGCACATTTCTCATTTTCCTGGCAGTTAGTGTCATTGTGGCCTTCTTTAGCACATTTCTCTGTTTTTGAGCAAGACTTTGTAATGTGATCATACCTTTGGTATTTGAAACATCGCCATGGGTTGGTATGAATGTTCATACTCGAACTGACAGATAACCTACTTTTATTTTCTTTGGTGGCAATGAAAGGTTAAATATCAAAATAAGGGAAGGTATAGGTTCTTACACTCCACTTTGCTTTTAATAATTCGCTTCACCTCCACAATTTTCTGAGTATGATGCTCACTATCTATTTCATTGAGATCCATGTCCAGAAGATCTCATCAAAAGATTACTCCTCGGCTAGTATTTAAGGATTTGTGGCATACCGCCTTTATGTTTATAATACCCATATTGGTAAGACATAAGAGGGATCGGCACTACTCTCCATTTCAACCAGTGTGCACTTTCACATGGGCAATTAAATGAAAATTGAAACCTAACAAAAAAGTGGGAAAATTACATTAACATTTTAAATCTGTATGCTTGTGGTTATACTTTTGTCCATGGTGAATTTGACCAATGTAGAATATACTGTGCAGTCAAAAATTTCAGTTTCAAATTCTGCCCAGGTTTTTATTTTCAATTTGTGAGCAATTGTTTTTTGGAATCAAACAAATATATTGTTTGTTTTGTTTATCTTTGTTTTTATTTAAGCTGTATAGAGGAGTGTCAATGAGCGTGCTGTTAAATCTATTTGTATAAGCTACATGTTTTTTAGGTTTTCGTAGTTTTTATAGGACATACTATGCAAAGTACCAAGCCTTATAACAATCAAAGCTTATTTGGAAGTCTGTAACTGATCTGGATTTAATTTTTTTACTTCCTTAACACAGAAAAGATTTGCTTTTAATAATATGAGGGCTATTTTGTAGTAAGGTCTGTTTTTTAATACAAAAAAAAACTAGTGAAGATATTGCCAAAAATGTTGTTTATTTCACTCTTTACACTTTATCCATCTTTTATTTTACTAGAAGACAGTAAGTCAAGTTGTTTATTCAGTATGGCACACTGAAGCTTTGTCAAGGTCTTGTAGTATGCAGCTGAGTTGCCATAATCTTGCTGATCTGTTGACACTGTCTGTTTTGTTTTCATTACTGTAGATGTTGTCTGTCACTATTCCATTGACTGCCAGCTTGATGTGAGAAATCCAAGTCTCATCCCCTGTGACAATGTCGTCCAAAGGTTCATCCCTATCCTCACTGTATCAGGCCAAAAGTGTTACACACTAGCTATTCTCTTTTTTCACTGTTCTTCAGAAAGCAGAATGGGAATCCATCATGAGCACAGTTTTTTTAACTGCAAGATTCAGAAATGATTTTGTACAGCACTGACCTTGAAACTTGTGGAATATAAGTGACAAGTGAAAATTGTGAATTACTGGCTTTCAAGAATTTTTGCAGAAATTTCAAACACCAAATCAACTGTGATTACAGAGCCAGCCCCATCACAGTTCATCGTGGACATTGTCAAGTCCATCCTTGAACAGTCTTACCCATTTATGCACTTTGCTGTCACTCACTCATTGAATTAGGTCCACTGCAGATACATTTCTTGTGATCAAAAATTGAATTGCAGACCTATTTCAACATCAGCGGGCCGCTCCAATTATTTGAGACATTTCATCTTTACAATTCAAACCATACACAGTGACACTATGACTACAAATGGCATCTGCATTTGTGCAAGGCACGCCAGGAGCCCAGATGCTTGCGCGTTTCAACAGCTGTGCAAAATTTACATAGCTACAGGCCAATCTGATCTTGCTTGAAAAATAGCCCTCATATAGCATCACTAAATTCATCTAATTTAGCCAGAATTCTTAAAGTATTTGATATTAAATTAATACACACATTTACTCAAGAAGAATGTGACACATTAACAACTTAGTCCTACTGGACCATAATGTTCAACTACAGGAATTGTCAGTAGTTTAATAACACTAGAATACCTAAACAAATGTTACTGCCTAATGAGAAACCAGTTCCAATCTTTTATGCAGAACCCAGAATTTACAAAGATTAAATTTTAACTTCATTTCATCTGCTCTTTAGTAACATTTTTCTTCTGTAATGAACTTTAAAACTAATATTTAAATTCTTTTTTTGCCTCAATTAATTCATCACCTATGATAAAATGGAATTTTCATAGTTATGAAAATACCATGCCCGACTGGAATTCTAACATAGTACCCTTTGGATGAAAGGCTGAGTTGCTACCACTCCACCACAGAGATCGGAAGAATTGCATTCAGTGTTGTCTGGTACAAGAAAGTTTTATTTAGTTTCAGTTCTTAAATATCTGTATTTGCTGTAATTATGGGACTAGCAACAAAGTTTTAATTTTATCATTAATTTCAATCACTTACTTCTTTGTTGAAGAACTGAGCTACCAGCTACGTAGTTTTATAATTTGCTGGCAATGAGTAAATATTTTCAAAGAATTAAGATTTATAAATTTACCCAGATTAGTAATTACCTTTGTTTGCCCAAAGTAGAATAGTTATTTGTTCATTTGATAATTACTAACAAAACAGTTTTAAATTTACCCAGAGAAGTCATCATTAAATATGTCCCATATATTCCCATAACCCCAACATATTTTTAACTGCTTGCTATTCATTAATAACAGTATATTTTACTCTGTTATTAATTTTGCTGCACTTGAGATGATGGTTAAATCTGTATGGTTAGCTCTCAGATTTTTGAATCCAATTATCATATGAAGAATTTTGATTCCATTTTTAATATTAATCCTTTATTTGGTACAGTAAGTGACATTTGACAGACCTCATCTAATCTGTTCATAAACTAATGTTAAAATACTTTTACAGTTGTCCTCTAATTGTGCATGTTCTGTAATAACTAAAACTGTGCCTATCATCAAGGGAACCAGATTAAAAATATGGCAAACATTACCTTTTATTACCCTTTCTTATATCAAAAAGATAATTTTTTTAAAATGATAATAAAGGATACATAAGAAAGTGTATGGTGTTTAGTTGTAAATAAATCACTAAAACAAATACAAATTAGATCACTGTTGCTAAGCTAAACATACCATTTCCTGGTTTAACACAGCCAACCTCTTTTCAAAATCAATCTTATTTTTATTATTATCTTCTTTAAGTTTCTTTTCCAAATTTGCCCAATTTTTGACAGCTTCATCAGAATTTACACAGAGTTTTTTAAGATCTTGTTTTACAGTGATGTTTTCACACCTTAAACTGAATTGCAAAAAAGAAACTTAAATTAAGTAAATATTAATGCACTTAAAATACAGGATGTTCCCATATAAAACGCAACCCAACCTTATATTGGTATGTATTGAAATAATAAAAAGGCATGTTTAAATGTAAATGTAATTTTTATTATTACCATCAATTACCTTACATTTAGAGTAAATATTGGAAGTGGCCGCCATCTTCTTGAATACAAGCTTCAATTCTTTTTACAGCGTTTCTTGCAACTTTTTTCAAAGTTTGTGGCTGGATATTTAATACAGCAATATTGACTTTCAATTGTTCAAGTGTTCGTGGTTTGTTGCTGTAGGCTTTTTCTTTGAGGTAACCCCATAGAAAAAAATCCGCCGCAGTCAAATCTGGAGATCTTGGTGGCCACAAGCCTCGACTGATAACACGATTACCAAAGAATTCATCAACGAAATCAGAAGTTGAACCTGCGTAGTGCGATGTCGCACCGTCATGTTGTAGCCAGCAGTGTCTGTCTTCCTCTTCCAAGAGTGCAATGAACTGAAATAAAATATCCTGATATCGTTCTGCATTAATGGTGAACTTAAAAAAAATAGGACAGACTATTTTCTTCCACGATATCGCGCACCACACGCCCAACTTCTGCGGGTGTAATTGTTTTTCGTGATAAACATGGGGATTTTCAGCACTCCAAATTCTACTGTTTTGGCAAATGAAACCATGCTTCATCTGTGAAAAATAACGAATCCATAACATTAATTCCCTCACGCAGAAATCGACTAAACCATTGACAATATCTAGCCATTTTTCTTTGTCGGGCTCAAGAAGTTGATGAACCGTTTGAATGCGATAAGGTCATAATTGTAATTATTTGGTCGCCCGATGAACAGTTGATTTAGACAAATTAATTTCAGCAGACAAACGTCTGATCAATTTATTTGGCAAGGCGAGTAATTGGTCTTTGATTTCAGTGACTGTATCTGTATTCAACACAGACTCAGATCTTTTGTGTTCCTTGTTATTAACAGAACCAGTCTCTCAAAATTTTGCAACTAACCTTAATACTGATGTTTTGTTAGGAGCTGGTTTATCTGGGTACTTATGGCGAAACAAATCTTGCACTGCAACCACTGATTTCGTATTGATGTACGACTCAACAATGAAAACATGTTCATCTAGCAAAAACACCATCTTGCCTCTAGCAATACACTGAATGTTATGATTGCATTGTTGTTACTATCAGTAGTGTTCTACTGCGTCGCTGCGATGTGCAGATGTTGGACAAGTCCATTTCAGTAACGAGTAGGGGAGTAAGCTTGACTTTTGAAATTTCATGGATGAGTGATTGATGGGTTGCGTTTTATATGGGACACCTGTAAATTCAATTAAAAAGTACAACATCAGTGTAACATAAAAACCATTAGCAATGTAACTAACCATTAAACCATTAGTTTATTATGGAAGAAATACAGCTTAGCTTCTTTTACAGAATAATAATGATGATAATAATAACAATAAAAATAATGTACTATTGTAAACAATAATCTATACTGTATGCTAAACTCCCATACAATTACAATAATAAAATATTTCAGAGTTATGTATTACCTCAATGAGTGTTTGTACCATTTCAACTTTTTACAATCACTTTTGTCTGTAACAGTATACTTAATTTTTTCCAAGAAAGCATAAAAATTAACCACTGTTAATATCTCTATACAAACACTGGAATGAGAAAATGTTGTACAAATTCTACAGACAAGTAGTCTGTAGAAAGTGTACAGCACTTAAGAAAAATTTGTATATTATCAATGATTAAATTAATTCACTAGTATTTATGCAACCTGAGGATTTAAAAAAAATAAAACTTCAAGTGATGCTTTGCAGTCAAAGGAGACTTTATTAAAATTTACAAATTGATATAACACTATAAATATACATGCAATTTGGTCTTAAAAATCAAATTAGAGATCATCAAGTGCAATTTTTTTTTTTTGTAAAAATATATTTACTAGGTCAAAATAACATCCTTGTAATTTGTACAATTTAACATATCTGAGTTGAGTTGAGTAGTACAATCATTACTTCTTGTTAATTGCACAACATATGCAATTATTCATCCGTGAAACTGCACCTGGCATTATTTAACTTCTATGGGTTAACTTATCTATATATCTATGGGTTGAAATTTAAAATGCAATTTTCTATATTTATTTTAATTATTATTAATCGTACATTTTAATCATGAAATTTTCATATAAGGTACTAAAGGTTTTTCAGTAGCATGAAAAAATGTAGACAAACTGAATTAAGAATAATATGTTGATGGACAACAAAGTAAAGTACCCTGAAATTGTTCAACAGAACTGCCTGAAAAATTATTCTAAGTGAACATAATTGTTGACTGCGCATAGATTAGACATGAGACTTCAGTAATCATTCATATTCACCACATTATTTCTACGGAGATTGTACCAAAAAATGTTTTTTCTGAGTCCTCATTTCATACAATTACTATTTGAAGAAGATGCTACTTAATGGGTACCTGGTACCTTGAAAGTCGTACATGACTACATGAACATTAAAAACTACTCCCCGGATATTTAGTCAAGAGGTTAACAAGGTGGGCAAATTAGAAACGATTTTAACAAGTTTAATGAAATGTATATACTTATTAACGTCAAGTAGTTTCAGTATATATATTCATCAGTAGGTTCTTCTGTGTTTGAATTACACAACTGGAACCTGTATCATAAAGAGGATCGTTATGAAATCGATTTTTATTTTGATACAGATGTTTAACCAATTAGAAACTTCCTCTTTTCAAGCACTGACCAATCCAGAAGTGGGCACTGTTTTATGTATAAACTGTATTTTACTTTGATTTTAATCTGATTTAGTAGTTGGAAAGCAGAGGTTAATTTGAAAGTACACTAATAGGTAAATAATTTTCTATATTGTACAGTTCATCCTTTGTTAATTCTATTGGATTCTGAAGAAGAATTGTCTGTAACATCAATTCAATAGAGAATTCAATAGCAGTTCAGTAATTTGTGGTTAATTATTTACATTCATGCTGCAATTCACGATCCTACCAAGAATGAAGTACAAGGAATAATGTGATTTTTGATGACAAAAACAATTCTGCAGCTGAAATTCACTGGCAGACTGGTTGATATTTATGGGACAAATATTATGAGTCAGCTAAAGCAAGTTTATTACACTTCATCAAGGAGCAACTTTCATGGCCAGGAATCAGTGATAATTGTGATTCAGTTGAAAAAAAAACAAAAAATCTAAGAAAATTATTGCCTCACCACTTCACAATTGTCTTTGATGTTTCCGGATGTTTTACAATCTTTGATTTATGACTAAAAAATTGGGCTATAAAAAATTATGTGCCCGATGGCTGCTGAAACTTACATATATAAGGAAACACATTTTACTACAGTACATGAATTTTTCAGTGTTACAAAAATGAAAGCAATGAATGTTCAACCACATTGTTACTGGAGGCTAGTGAGGATGCTCTATTTGGAAGGTTGTGTTTGTTTTTTTGCTCTGCGATTAAGTGTGATTTTCGACTGGTTTTTTGAGGTTTTTTAATGAGGAAAGTTGATCGGTTTTTAGTGCTAAGATTTTTGGACAAGTAGTGTAATTTTGTGAAATTTGTATGATGGATTATGCCGTAATTTTGATTTTTCTTTTTTCACTGTGTACTGTATAAGACTAAAGTTTTGAAGCAAATTATTCTAAGTCCAACAGACAAGGTGTAACAGCAATATTACGTCACAACAAAGTCGTAAACAACTAGCTGGTAAGTAGCCAAGTGCCTTACCATCCAAAGTTATTCTGCAGTAATTAGTAGGATGCTTTTACCATACCGTTATTTCCTTTCCTCATTTCAAATCCAAAACCCTCCCGGATCTACCCAATCAGGGTCCTTCTCCTTCTGTTGACGCTACCCCTCCGAAATTTCTGATTGAAGTTTTGGGTCGATATATTTTTGGACCCCTTCCCTGCCAAGATTTTCTTTATTGGTTTTTTGGAACAATACATTTTCCATACCAACCAAACCCTCCCAAACTATGGCTTGTGAGATGTCAAATTAAATGGAATTTGGTGAAGATCGTGAATCTGAAGTCAGATGAGTAATTGGACAATTAGAATGGATGATACAACTGATCAAAGCTCATCAGGTGACCCTAGTATTCCACAGCGTAGAGCAGCAGAGATTAAAGGAAAAAATGAATCAGAGTGATGTCCTTGGAGGAAGAGAAGTTCCCTCATCAGAGACAAAGAGTTAGCAAGCACACTGGGATGTGCACTGCTGCTTCTCAAGCAAAACTTAGGCTTTGGGTTGCAGAAACACATTGTGCAACATGAAAAGGTACTGACAGCAATTTTCAATGGATTGCAGACCTTGACTGAGTACTAACCGCCGTTGATGGTCAACATGCAGGTGGAACAGACAGTCTATTCAACAGCGTGGATTAGAAGACATTGTGGTGGATGATTTGAATGATACAGAGTTGTTGGATTAATTGCCACGAAGGTGGCCATTGGCGATAATGAATAGTCAGACTGGTGAAGGCCTTAGCTGAAGAAAGCGGCGACACTTGTACTTTTGTGGATGTAGCTCATGCTAGAAGAAGTGATGAAAACAGGACTCGTGATTTAAGCCTGGGGATATCATATGTAAAGTATCATCTCTCATGAGTGAGAAAGCGGAGATGTCTCAGGGGTGTAAATATAGTATTTACTATAATTCATCTGGTGATGAAGAGTATCCATCTCAATAATTTTGAGAACAGTAAGATGAGTCTTTGGCTAAGATGGCATCCCCAGAGTTCATACTGCCTATGGTACTATTGGCATAGCCATCAGGAAGGTCTTAATATACCTTTTCAGTAAGAGTGAGGGGCCGGTAGTGATTATTGAACCAGCCCCTACTGATAGAGCAGGTCGGTCACAATCATAATTGGTGTCTGTTAGACGATCAACCATGCCTGTAGAAGACAGCCGAGTTGTGGTTGTCAGGTCGTGTGGGAAGTCCTATGCAGATCTGGTGACCATGAAATCTTCTGTTACCGCTGACGAAGCCGGGGAGGTGCTCTTGTTATGAAAGGGGCCTAATGATGAACTATAGGTCAGGATAAAAGGCATGAGAATGCTGAGCGTTTCACCACTGCACTCCACGATAAGGCGACTGACCTGCAGGTGGACCTATACACCCAAGGAGATAGGCGGGCCGGTGGTGCACATAAAAGGTATAGAGATGGACACCACTGAGTGAGAAGTTAAGAGAAGTGTTAGAGAAGATAACTAGCAAGTCAAGATTTCCGTATAACGTCATTCAAGCACGCTTATGGTGATACATACAGTGCAATGGTAATCATAACTTTCTGAACGCCAAATAAGTTAATCAGTGAACAAATAAAGATTGGTTTGGTCCACTGTAGGCCATATATTAGAGAGCGACCATTGCTTTTGGTATTAGTCGTTTGTGGTAAAGACCACAAAATACAGTAGTGTAGGGAGCCAAAAATATGTTAATTGCAATTCAACTGACCACTGCACCGGAGGATTGATGTACGATTCTCGTAAGCATGATTAAGGTCATCTTGTCAAATACAAATAGAAGCATCCTCTCCCATGGTCTTGAGGGAGAACTGGCTAGCAGCTTGAGACCAGACTTTTTGATCACTATGGGGGCCAATCGATTTACAGCTATGAAGAGCGAGTGGTGGTCTGATATGGCTGGAGATGTAGCTATACATAGTGTCAGCGGTAGATAGGGCTATAAGCTGTTCTATAGAGCCCTGGGAATCATTGCTGTTGAGTTGTCAGATGTGCTATTAATAGGACCTATGTTAGCCCAAATTGTGGCTAACAAGTTCATGAACTACATGTGGAGTCTCTATAGAGTTATAACAAGAACACTGAAGAAAGTTATTCTAATGTGAGACTTAAATAGTAAGGTCATCATTGCTGGCAGTCCTTATACTAATAGAAGAGGAAAACATTAGTAGAACTGATTAGTGTTTATACTGTATGAACAATCAGATGTCCACTCTCTTCAAATCTAATAAAAATCTATATTAGATCTTACCATTTTGGATGGTGGCTGGGATCACCCCAGATGCAGCTGGAGGGAGGGTCCTGCCAGATGAAACAGCTAGTGACCATTTCGCTACATGACTAGAGATTGAAGACCCACTGATCAGAACAGCTGGAGGGCAGAGTCCACAACTAACTCAGAGCCAGGTAGCAACAGTAGTTGAAATGTCGTGAGACAGTTTACAACAGATGGAAGAAGGCTATTGTCTGAAGTTCTACACAAGCTAATAATACAAGATATTGCTCAGGTACCAAAGACTGCAAGCAGACACCACCTGGTATATTGGTGGATGGAAAATATCACACGGCTCAGGCAAAAATTACAGCACCTGCGATGTAAAAAAAACAGTGGCTGAGAGTGGCAGTATGAAGATGCCTCTGGAGATATGTCAAAAGTAACAAAATGGCACAAATTATGTAGGAAGCTTGACACAGATCCATGGGGGCGGGCCTACCAGATTGCTATGAAGCATTTTGGTAGGTAATTGCCCACTCTCACAGAAGAGTCAGCAAGATGTAAGATATCTAAACTCTTCCCCAGAGAGGAAAGTGGCTTTACAGAATTCTGTAATTTCAGTGATGGAAGATATTCTTGCAGGATGAGGTAGTCACGATGATTTTAAGACTATAGAATAAAAAGAGCCCTGGACCAGACAGTATACCAGCCGCAGTCTTGAAAGGTTTGGCCAGGAAAGTGTCATGGGAGCTGACCGATATTACCAATTTCGGTAATGAGAGTAAAAGCTTCCCCAAGTGTTAGAAGGATTCCAGGTTAGTCTTCCTGGCAAAGACAGCTGACGTCGGGGGTTAATGCAGACTATTGATGACTGTTTAATCAATAACATTGGTAAAGTCGTGGAGAGGATGTTAGCAATCCGCATAGTTGAGGAGTTGGATGCGGGAACTGGCATCCAGACCACTCAGTATGGTTTTTGGCAGGGGCGCTCTATGGTAAAAGCCATTGAGAGAGTGGCTAGCTGGGCCAGTAGAACAACAGAGAACCTGGAGGACCAGGAAAATCACTACGATTATAATGTTGGACATACGGAACGCTTTTGGGTCCCTTAAGTGGGATTCTACTTTATCTGCATTGGTGAGAAAGGGAATCAGCCCCTGTGTTCGAAGGCAGGTGGCTGAATATCTGATTAATAGATGGATCAAGGTCAACACACTGGGTGGCAAGTTGAGGTTTATGGAGGGGTGCCTCAGAGTTCAGTCTGTGGCTATTGGTGTATGATGGGGTCCTTAATCTTCCCATGCCAGTAGATACTTATATGGTGGCATATGCCGAGAACCTCATCTTCCTGGTGAGTGGTAAGATGGAGGCAGACATAGAGGAACGAGGCAACATAGCTTTAACTAATATCAGGGAGTGGATGATTAATCATGGATTGGACTTAGCCCCGCAGAAATGAGTATTTATTACTTTGACAGGAAGATGGCATATTGGCAGGATAGATTTGAGGCTGGACTATTACTCCTTGCAACTCAAGGCAGTATAAAATACCTGGGAGTTAACACTGAAAGAACCTGTAAGTTTACACAGCATATTCTTGACTGCTGCGCTAGATCAGAGAACACATTAATGTCTTTAAATGTGCTGCTTTTGATGCAATCTGCCTGAGGGCCTCTAAAAGGAAGTTAATAATGCCAACAGTCATGTTCGTTGTGTTGTACGCTATACCAGTGTGGGGTGCTGCTATAGGTGTTAGAAGAAATTTGGATCAGCTTCAGAGAATACACCGACATACGTTATTGGCTGTAATATGCAGATACAGGACTGTATTATATGACATAGCCTGTATACTGGCATTGGTCCCTACAAATAGTCCCTACATTGGCATTGATCCCTACAAGTGAAGGAACGGCGAACGGAAAGGCGTAAGCAGTTGCAGCCATGAGAGATACCTGGAAGGTAAAATGGGCGACTGGTAGAGGCTCTGACTAGACTAGACATTTAATAACTGATGTAGATATGTGGATCACTAGGAGCCATGGAAAAATGAATTTCTTCATGACCTAAATGCTCTCAAGACATGGTGCTTTCAAGTACTACTTGCACAAGTTTGGAAGGTGAGATTCCTCCTGCTGCATGTACTGTAATAGGGTGGACACAGCAGAACACATGACCTTGTGTGTGATGAATGGAATCTTCAGTGTAGGCAGGCAGGTAAAGACAGGCTTCATTTGGATAGTCTGATATAGTTTGTTTTGGCCTCAAAAACTGGAGGGCATTGGATTTATTTGCTATGACAGTGATACGTTCATATCACCAAGGGTTAACAATATGGGGTTTAGTGATAGGGAAGGGCAAATAGCCCCAATTATGAGGGCTGGCATGCCAAGGTGTGCCAGTTCTGATGATCGGCTGGAGATTTCAGAGGTCCTTAGGCTGGAAAGGTAAAATAAAAGACCGACCTGACCACTGTGTTGGGGATGACTTAGTCAAGCCTGGTGGTTAGAGGCATGAGGCATTGAAGTGTACAGACTGAGACCCAGTCTCCAGGGAGAAGCCCAGGTCGGGGCAATGTAGTCAGGCTCAGTTCATCCCTTCTTGGAGATTTGAGGCAGGTGAATTTGAACAATGAGATAAAACAGCAGTCAGTGCAACAGCAGTATCATCTCAGACCAAAATTATAACAACAACATTCAGTAAAGAAGTTTATGGTTACAGTTTTTTTTAAGCCAAAAGAAATTTGAAAAATCTTATAAGAGATTTAAAAAACAAATGACATGGAATGCTACCTGAGGAATTTTGATTTAGCATGGCAATGCCTGGGCAAAACACACAATGGGGCAACAGGAAATTTTTGTTGAAAAATCATATAGGTAATTGTCAATTACATATCAAACATTTTCATAATCAAATTTCAGCAGCTTTTTAAACTTATCCTTAACCAAATTATGTAAATACATTCTCAAATGTACATATGCATTTTCTGTCATTAAATTTTCTTTTTACATGTGCTAAATATTAACACACTTACATAATTCAAATGGAAAATTTGAAATTCAATATAAAAAATAATTACATGATAGTCTGGGATAGTCGCTTTAATATTGGAAGGACAGGTAGAAGGGAAAAAATGTGTAGGCAGGCCACGTTTGGAATATGTAAAACAAATTGTTAGGGATGTAGGATGTAGAGGGTATACTGAAATGAAACGACTAGCACTAGATAGGGAATCTTGGAAAGCTGCATCAAACCAGTCAAATGACTGAAGAAAAAAAAAATTACATAAAATTGTCTTTTCAACAAAGAATTTTAAGGAAACTGATAAATCGCTTCAGAATGCTAGTCAACCAAAAAAAAACCTACTTTTCCATCATACATAACATAACAAAGTATGCTCATATTTAAAAAAAAAAAATCCCAACTAATTTATGATTTTTTCATAAACATTTTCAGAGCAAGATCAGAGAAATAGTGTTATACAACCATACTATGAAAGGTATTATATGCAGATGTAAACAACAATTACATGAAGTCAACAACATGAAGTTATTCATACACCAATAAAGCAAAGACCTTTGCTTTACAAATTTATACCTAAATCAAAATAGTCTAATAATTACAAGATGATTACATCTTAATAGAACTAATAAAAAATGAACAAAACTATACATACGATTCATTTTCGAGAAGGAGTTGGGCATGTATTTCATTAAGAGATATTAATTTTACTTTAATCTCATCACATTTTTTGTGGGATTCTACAAGAACATTATAATCTTCATCAATTAAAACAAGTTCCTCAATTCTTTTTTCCTTTGATAATAACTTTGCATTTAAACTAATCAATTCAGTTTTATAACCAGCAACAGCTTCCTCTAATTTTACTAATTTGTTACTGCTAACAGACAACTCAGATTTCAAGGCTTCTAAGTTTTGAATTAATGTAGAATTTCTTTCACCGAGTTCAGATATAACAATCAGGTTTGAGGAATGTATTTTTTCTGACTCATGAATCTCTGCTCTTAAGCTCTCTACAATTGTTTTTTCATGCTGTAACAAAAAATAACTATTAACACCTTCTCTAGATTCGTGCTTTAAAAATTCAGTATGTAAATTAGCTACTGACATACTAGAAGCAATTTATATTATTTGCAAAGCATCAATGGACTTCTCCACAACTATGATGGATATCCTGCAGTTTTCCATAGCAACATAGAAGAGATCTTGTTAACATAATAGGTTCAAAAACATTTTGTCAGTATCTTTTGTTTTTATAGACAGATTTTGCAATGATCCTCAAAACAAGATATCATTCAAACTTGATGTTCATCAAAAATGATTTTACATCAGTTTTGGGTTTATTTTTTATGTATTAACGGCTTCAAAAATTTGATGATTCTTCAGTGAAGTACCTGGCGTAACTGTTGCTAATGAGCCGTAAGTTTAGGAAACTTCTTAAATGAATAATTTATTTTTTGTGTCTTTCTTTTTCATTCACTATGTTGTTTTTGTAAAATGCTCTTGATAAATTCCATAGTGAACATCTGAAACACTTCTTTGCAATTAATTTGTTGCTTTTTTCAAAGTTGTTCAATATTCAGTTCCTAAAAAATAATTCCTATAATAATTTGGGTGTGTTTAAAAAGTCGAGCACTTGGTCATGTGTTTAATGGGAAGATAATGCACAGAGTAAACAATTCCAGAAACAATGAATACATTCTAAACAACTATTATGGATGAATTATTATTGGAAGGAGATGTGAAACAATGTGTTAAGGCCACCACTTATGTGGTGGATTCCTTTTCAACTCCTGCACAAAATGACAACATGAAATTTCAAATCTTTACACTTTTGAAGCATTTCAGGTTGCAAAATATAATTAAAGAATATCTTTTTAATAACAATTTGGTTTTAAGTTTGTTTTTTAGATTAAATTTTTAAGAAAATTAAGAAAAAAAAGATTAAAAGCAAGTGAGGAGAGATAATAAAAGACAACAGAAATATAGCTTTAACAGTGAATCCAGCACTGAATCCATGATCATAAGCAATAAAATAATTTTAAGAGCACCAGTAACAGTCAATGATATATGAGGAACTATTTCAATAAATGAAGCTTTGGAAGATTGTATTTTACTTCCTATTACATCAGTCAATTAACACTGATTCAGAGGATTGAGACTGTTTCTTTCCAACTCTTACACAGAAGCAATATATATGATTTGAAAAATAATTTAGAGTACAGCAAGTATGCAAGAGGAGAAAATAAATATATAAAGATTTGCTGATGACATTATTGTTTTATTTTTTTCTTCTCTGGGCCCACAATGTGTCATCATCAATGTCCAGATATGATATTTATATTGTAAATAGATAATAAAAATTGACAAATAAAACTGAATTAAAAACTAAAACCCAGCAATACAAAACCACACCATAAGTGGGAAACGCCTGTAAACTTATGCTGAATTGAAATAAACCGAAAAAGAAATAATCTAAATTAAAACAATAAAATAAATTATCTGCTATACATCAAATGGCGTAAGTAGTTGAGCCGTCCATCAAATGGACGGGCCTAAGAAATCTTTAAACGTAAGATAACATTTTTCATTATTCTCTAGCATATTTTGCATGTTAGCCCCTAGATTTAAATGTGCTATGTAATGCCACATAACAGACACAATCCACAATGATGTGCTGTATAGATAGTTGGCAGTCATAGCAAGCACAAATGAGTGCATCTGAGTCATCAGATATCTATGAGTGAGCCTAGAGTACCCTATAAGCTAACAACATATTATAACTTCCTCTCTATGATTATTCCTGAATGAGGAGCTCCACAGTGACAGTGTTCTACACTGGACGAAGTTTATTGTTGATGGTAGCATTCCACTCACTTTGCCACTCATCATGAACCACCCTCTTGAGAAAACATGATTTGCAAAAGGAGGCTAGAAACAAGCCTCTGTATTTTATTATTTCCTTAAATTTACCATTCAATATATTAATCATCTAGATACAATACTGGTATAAGTTTTTTTGTTTAGAAACATTGTACTACTTAAACAGAAATTTGAATGCTAATGTATATACAAGCAGCATGCATCTGCTACCCACAATGCATTCCTGCTTCCTTTTGCTGAGCACATTTTTTTTTCTGGGCACATAAAAAGGTGTCATCAGCGCCAAGACACAAAATTACTATAGTAAATGATTAAAAATTAAATTAAAATTTACCTTCACATTCAAATTATGTAAAATGCATAAGCGATATGCTAAGTATTAAAAATCTAACATAAAACAATAAAATTGCAGAATGTCAAAAGGCTAAAACATATAATTTTAATCAAATTTTTGAATCCAGATATACAGTGTTAAGAAATTATAAGACACTAGACAATATCAATACATTGTTACCTAAGATGTTTCATATGTCAGTCCCTAGTTTAAATGTCTGATACAATACCGCATAACAGACAGTCCATAAGTATGTGGTGTACCATCAATTGTCAGTTGCATCGAACACAAACTGGTGCAACAGTCTGAGTCATCTGATATCTATGAATGAGCCTAGTGTGCCCTATTTGCAAACTGCAAATAATAACCCCCTCATGATGGTTATTCCTACATGTACAGCTACATACAGGGTGACACAGTGCCTTTAATTGGTCAAAGTTTATTACTGATTACAACATTCCATTCACTCTGCCACTCATCATGAACCACATATCAGTAAACAGACAAGATCATTCGAAACAACACTATTACTGAAAGGCTGCTACAAACAAGCCTCTTTTGCTGCACTATCAGTGCGCTCATTGCCTGAAATTCCAATATGGCTGTCGATCCAGTAGAAGCTCACAATTTTATTACATAAAGTCATTTGAGAAACAACACATTGAATCTCATTGACAGAAGTGTGACTGGAGTACATGTCACCAATTGCTTGTGAGGCACTCATGGAATCTGTGCAGATAGTACACGTTGATATGTTGGGTTAATTTATTTAACACTTCATAATAACATACAGCTCCGCAACGAAAATACTGACGTTGGGTAGACCAAACATGTATGTTCTGTTGCTGATGATGCTCTTTCAAAAGACATATGGGATGATAAAATACAAAATTAAAGACAAACAGAAAAAGAGAATTTTTGGCAGAACCTTGCAGACATACATTACTTTAGCGGATCACCTTTCATGACACCAATTTTATGTTTCAGTTTAGAAAAAGAATAACATCAGAATATATAAAATTGAAAATATGTGAGGTTAAAGGATTAGCAAAGATCAGAAAAAAATTGCCAACAGTAAAAAATGAGTGAATATAGTCGGTAGGAAACAAAACTAATCTTTTCAGTTACAAGCCCATGTTTTTGTAAACGTGTACATTAAGGGTATGTAAAAAGAACAAATTGTGTTTACATCATTAACATAGTAGAGATGAACACATTGTTATGCGTTGGGTTTTATTGGTTTATTTAACTAGCAAAAAATTTATTGTTACGTGTTATACTAAAAAGGACTGAAATTATAACTATGACATTAAACACCAATACAGTGATAGAAAGCAGGTAAAAGCATGTTAGGAAGCAAATCCTCCCAATAAATGGAATTTACTAAGATAAATATTCAGGTGACAACTTTATATTAACAATTAATTAAAATAACAAATATTGAAATATTATAGCAATGATAGTGAAACCTGATAATTTTGTTGAACATTTTCTAGATCTGTCTTCAGTGTTTCAGATATTTCCAACTGCTTTCTCAGTAATTCACATTCAGAGGTAAGATTCAGAAGTAACATATTTTTCTTCTCAAGAGATGAAACCTGTATCAATAAATGACCATAAACTGTCATAGTATTAAAATATTGAGAGAAGACAAATTAAAGTAAACAACAGATTAGGTATCTGTAAATGTGAAAGAAAAAGCATCCAAACTCATTAGAAGAAATGCATATTTATAATACAAAATAGATTTCACATAATAAAATCAGAATCTGCATTCTACATAAACAATATTGCTAATGCATTTAAACTTACCATATCTTGTTTTACTATTGCCAATTTATTTTCAAGGTCGATCTTAATTTCATTGTTTTTATTTTTAAGTTTGTTTTCCAAATTTTCCCAATCTTTCACAGCTTTATCAGACTCTACATGTAGTCTATGTTGATTCTCCTTTAGAGCATCATTATCACTTCTCAGACTGAGTTACATGAAACAATGTGAAATTTAAATAACATATAATACAGTAAAATATAATGATTGTGGTGTGGTGGTGATTACTAGGTAAAAAGTAAATGAAACATGTCTTTTAAAAAAAATTTTAAATACAAATCTTTTTAAAAATCTTTAAAAACAAGTTTTTACTTTTAGTCTTTTAAAATCCCTCATACTGTTTACATTCAGGGGTTGCATAATGATAATTTTTTCAGATGATTATCCAAGATATATTTTGCAAAGAACTAGCTGCATTTTAATTCAATATTCTTAATTAAATTTACTAAGCATAATTATTTTTGTGTTTTTAATTTTAATGCTATTTAAATTCTGTGATGGATGTTTTTATACAAATTATCACAGAGGTTCATTATTTTTGTAATCCAGGATTAAATTTATAACTTCAGGCAAATTCTTAACTTTTATAACTTTCCATTTATCTGTAGAACATCAAAGAAATAAAGGCAGTACAGGAGTGCAAAGAATACAAACAGAAGCAATTATTAAGAGGTGCCTAGTAATGAACAATTTATTTAAAGCATAAAAATGAACTATTTCTGCTCAGTGATCATGAATATTTGCAAGTAGACTTCAGGATTTAAGCAGCCAGGTATGAATGGTCCTAACAACTGACTGTGAAGAAGACCACATCCATACATACTAAATCTGTGATAAAAATTGCCTTTTACTGTTTCAACAGGATTATTTCTGCCCTGCATGCTAATCGCATAAGTCGTTGACGCTACTAAGTGAAATTTGCCTTACCTATAAACAAAATGTACTTATGCAGTTGTCAGTCTGTATTCCACAGATGCTGAACTCTAAGCAAAGCTTAGAGTTCTGAATAAAGTGTCCTCCCAAACCATTGAATGCAAAACTCTGATCTGCTTAGAAAGACGTTTTATACTGAGGCCTGGAATGTGCTGAACAGCATTGATAATAATTTTATTATTAACAGCGTCATGTTGGACAGATCGTTAATAGTTGATATGAATACTATGTAGTGTTCCTGAAGATTGTGCAGTTGCCCTAATTGTTTAGCGAACTGAAATCCTGCGATTCAGAAAATGTATTCCATTTTCAACTGCAGCAGCTGTAGTATTACTATTACATTCATTCAAAATTAATAGCATATCAGCATATTCCTCAGTTGTAAATACATATGGCATTGCTTCAATGGAAAATCAATGACGTTCAAACTAAAATTCACAGAAACCTTTGCTAATTACAGTACAGTTCACAGTACCTGATATACTTAATGTAACTTACAGAATAATTTAAACACTAATACAATATTGTGAATTATTGGTCAGCTGTTATAGCAAACTTTGAAATAATTTATTCTGTATCTGTCATTAATAAAACGATTATTTAGTTAATTTTTATTTCACAATTGTGTAATTTCCAGTTTTTAAAAATTTTTTAACAATAAAATTTTGGTTTTTCAAATTTTTCACATTGCCAAAAGAGAACTTGGTTTTTGTTTACATTAAATATATACTTTTCTGACAGATGTAGTAATGTAGTGTGTTTAAATAAAATTTGAATTTTTTCATTCAACTTACCTTACACACCATTTTGTTGAAAATTAAATTCGCTACAAGTTTTGTTTAAAAATTGTTGTATATAATGCAATGTTTTATTGTTTATTAACAATGTTATTGTATCAAACATAAAAAACAAATTTTTTTACCACAATTGATTGGTTTTCATGCCAGATTTATCAAAACCTACTTACAGATACAGTTCTGGGACACCTATTTTATTCAATTTTTCAGGTCAAAAACCATAAAAAAATCACTAATTCTAGTCCTTATTTAACATCCTAAAAATTTCAGTATGACTTCATTTCACAAAATCTTTTACTAGCTGTAACTTGCAAATAATGCATTTTAGGATATATATATATATATCTATATTTATATGAACTATCTCCATTATTTTCATGAGTAGAGTAGGTCATGAAATGGGAGAACTTTGTGATATACTCTATAAAAAAATGTCAAAAAAAAATTTATACATACATTGCAAGTAATTGAACAGGGAATTACTTGCCTATGTTTTTAGCAAGTAAATCTGGTATTTAGCCAGTAAATTTAGTTAATTTCAATATTACTACTTTCTCTTGTTTAAATTAGATGAAATTTTGTATAGTATACAACACACCTAAGGAAAATACAGCTAACCACTTTGTAGCAATATCCAAGAGGCAGGCTGGGAATATTAATAAATGAGTAAATAATATATGAATTAAACTGATACGGCCAAAATTTAGAAGAAACAGATCAACTTATCACGGTGATTCCATCTCATACTGTTGATGTCACAGATATACACAATCATTATGTAGAAAATACTTATTCTTCATTATGGATGGCAACTCTGCTGCAATGATTAAAAAATATGTATAGTTGGAATAGATAATTTTGTCCTTGTGGGAGCATTAGTAAGTACTCGCATTAGTGAGTACCTCCTTCATGGCTGCATCAAGAGAGTTTGTCCCATTCATATACCAGTAAGCTAAAAATCCAACAACTTTGATTACGTCTGTTTAGAACAAAGATACATGTGAATGTGGTCTATGTCAGAATGTATAGATAGTATGATTTAATGCTTAAAGTACACTTACAGAACCAACAAACAAGAATATGACTCTGTCCATGTATAATATAATGTAAGGCAAGAGTAAGGAAAAGAGCAGAAAAAATTGTAATTTGATGAGGGGCAATTGTCAGACAATATCAAGAAATTCAACACTGGCCGACAGATATTTCTAAAGTATTGGATTTTTTTTTCAATGCCATTTATACATAAGAGGTTCAAAATGATTATTTTCTTTAATTTTGGTTTTTATATGACAAACCAATTTAAAAAAAACGTAAATAATGTATCTGCTACTTGTCCTGTAAATATGAGGTTAATAGCAATTTAAGAAAAAGTGCTGTCAGTTAGGATATTTTTACCCAAACTTAAGTAATGAGGGTGAAATTTTGACAAAAACTTTACATTTTTTTCCAAAATATTTATTTTCAAGGATACACCTCTTCAACATGTTGTCTTGACATATTTTTTCAAACAATTGAAAAGTCTTAGTACACCTGCACCAAGCTTCAGATCTGAAACTTGCTCTTTCTCCATCCTAAAATATTATCATAAAATGCAATTATTGAATTTTTTCATATTATGTGCAATAGGATAATGAAATTAATTATTATAGTAGGATTCAGAATAAAACGTATAACACAGATAAAAAGTAGAATGAATAGTTTTTCAGAATTTCTGTAACAGAATTAAATATAGAAAAGAACAGATTTTTTATTGGCAATTATTGTAATAATCTATGGGAGTTAATTTAGAGGCAAGCAGAATAAACATATATTGTCAATCAGTTAATATACCGCATCTACTAAAGTAATTCATGCGAATGAATTTTCAAAAAAAAATTTAGTCAAAGATATATAATTATTTCACTGATTATCACATTTTAGTTTCATTATTAACATACATAAGTTTTACATAAAAAAAAATGTTTATAAAATTGAGGTTATAAAAGAACATGAGAAATGGGGTATATTATATCACATTTTCACTTTTGAAAAATTATTCGTAGTAAAGACCTTTGCAAAATAAAATATGCTTGAACAGCAATGTAATAATCCCAAAATTAAATTTATAATAATTGTCTCATATTACAACTAAGTTAGAAATTAATAAGATGTTAGGTAAAAATCATAAGGAATACATACGATTTGTTATCCAGTTCTAATTTAGCAATCATTTCATTAAGAAATTCTAATTTAACTTTAATTTCTTCACAGTTTTTGTGTGATTCTAGATATATGTAGTGCTCTTTTTCAATCAGTCTCAGTTCCTCAATAATTTTTTCATTTGATAATATCTGAGAATTTAAACTAGACAATTCAGTTTTATAATTAGTAATTTCTTCTTCTAATTCTACAGATTTCTTATTACTAATCGACAGCTCATACTTTAAGGTTTCTATATTTTGTGTTAGCAGAGAATTTCTGTCAGTGAGTTCAAATATTATACATTCATTTGAGGCCTTTAAGTTTTGCAGTTCATGAACTTCAGCTTTTAAATTTTCTGAAATTGTTTTTTCAAGCTGAAACAAAAATAATAAATAGACTTTTTTGGGATAAATTGTAGTTCCAGGTAGAATAATTATATATTTAATTATAAAATATTTTTGTGCTACATCTTTCTAGTTCTATGAACTGTCCTTATAACAAAAACTATAACCTGTTTTTTCAAGCTGTAAAAAAGAAGAGTATATTTTCCAAATAAGAGTGGTATTTTTCCTTTCATAACATGTAGATACATTGAAAAAAAAATTAATTTTGTGAATGCATCAGCTAGAATAAAGCTGAAGAATATAAGCTACAAGCTTGACAGCATATAGCTGATGTCAGTTTCCTACAATGTAAAATTACTCTGCAAAATTCATGCATTTATATACATGACACTTACATGAAGTGCTAACCTAACTCAACCCACAAAATAAAAATAACTGATGTGTTGCTATCATGTGTAATGGATATTTTATGACTCAAATTCCTGTGATTTCTAATTAGCCCAGTATCATGATGTGTAATAAATCCTACCAAAGTAGCAATTGCATTAAAAACAGTTACCTGATAATTTTTTTGAACATTTTCTAGATCAATCTTCAGTGCTTCATACACTTCCAATTGCTTTGTTAGTAGTTCACAATCAGAGGAAAGATCTTGCAGTAATCCATCTTTTTTCTCAAGAGATGATACCTTGAATTAATAAACAATTACAAACAGTTAGTGTTAATAATACAAAATATTCCATGAAAAGATAAATATTAGTAAAAATTATAATGCTTTTTCATTCTTTTAACTATGTACATGGTTTGTTCATTCTCAAATAAAGTACCCAATATAACCAGAGTTACTCACTTATATATGATAACAATAACAATGTTATTGTTAAAATAATGAAAATGGAGATCAAGAGATATTCTCCAAAATATCCTATTTAAAAATTTAAAAATATTTGTATCATATAAACTAAATACGTTTACATATCTTCGGATTTATTTAGAATTATGTTCAAGTTTAAGTACTATTACGATATTTTTCACACTGATAAATTTTTTTTTAAATCATCAACTTGAAAAAAAAGACATCTAAAAACACATTTTAGCTCATTATCCCGTAAAATGGTTTATTATTTTTTTTCATATAAAATCCTTTTACCGATTAATCCGACAAGACTGCTTTTAAAAAGGGAATTCGACAAGGATGTTCCCTGTCCCCGTTACTTTTTAATTTTTACATGGAATTAGCAGTTAATGATGTTAAAGAACAGTTTAGATCTGGAGTAACAGTACAAGGTGAAAAGATAAAGATGGTAAGATTTGCTGATGATATACTAATTCTAGCCGAGAGAAAAAGATTTAGAAGAAACAATGAACGGCATGGATGAAGACCTACGCAAGAACTACCATATGAAAATAAACAAGAACAAAACGAAAGTAATGCAATGTAGTAGAAATAACGAAGATGAACCACTGAATGTAAAAATAGGTAGAAGAATTTTGTCGTTTGGGAAGTAGAATTACTAAAGATGGAAGAATCAGGAGCGATATAAAATGCCGAATAGCACAGGCGATACGAGCCTTCAATCAGAAATATAATTTGTTTACATCAAAAATTAATTTAAACGTCAGGAAAACATTGTTGAAAGTATATGTTCGGAGCGTAGCTTTATATGGAAGTGAAACTTGGACGATCGGAGTACCTGAGAAGAAAAGATTAGAAGCTTTTGAAATGCGGTGTTGCAGGAGAATGTAAAAAAAATCAGATGGGTGGATAAAGTGACAAATGAAGAGGTGTTGCTGCAAATCGATAAAGAAAGAAGCATTTGAAAAAATATAGTTAAAAGAAGAGGTAGACTTATAGGCCACATATTATGGCATCCTGGAATAGTCGTTTTAATATTGGAAGGACAGGTAGAAGGAAAAAATTGTGCAGGCAGGCAACGTTTGGTATGTAAAACAAATTGTTAGGGATGTAGGAGGTATACCGAAATGAAATGATTAGCACTAGATACAGAATCTTGAAGAGCTGCATCAAACCAGTCAAATAATTGAAGACAAGAATAAAACCGATTAGTCATTTATTGACGAATGGCATGTCAAAAAATGTATTCATACATAAAAAAAAACTTATTCAGTCATAAAAAAAATTTTATGACTGTTGGAAACATCAACAAATGACATAACCACTTTCACATTGTAACAACTGTAAATTGGCAAAGACTCACTATGTTTTCACCAAATTTCTTTAAACATGTTGTGGAATTTCACATACATATTATTTTTATTTATATATTATTTTCAAAAACCACAATAAATATTATAAATATATACATCAATCATGAACAAGTCCAGTTAACATGTTTTTACTTAGCTTATTTGCTAAAAGTAGATTAACAGATCACAAATTAATACATCAGTTAAATCATTTCTTCTACAATATGATTTTGAGAACTTTGTTAATGTGTACATATTCCCAATTTTTTATAAACGCAGTTTCCACCAGTCATGTTTCAGGTAGACAACTAATTAAAAAACTAATAGAATTTTATTAAAACTAAATTTTTTTAACCACGTTAAGCAAGTATGGCGAGCTGCTATGTTTTTGTCCATGGTGCATTTGAACAAATGTAGAATTACTGTGCGGAAAAAAATTTCAGTTTATCTACCTTATGGATTGTTTGTTGGTCTGAAAACCAGATTCTGGACAATTTTTTTTTTAATTTGTTAAGTAATTATTTTCAAAATCTTTTTACGACAAATATATTGTTCTCTTTATCTTTTTTTTCCTAATCTGCACTGAATATGTTATATATATTTTGTATAAGCTTTAATAATTAGTATTATCTTAATATACTGAATTAATTTGTTGACTAGTCTGCAAATAATTTTTCTAGAAGCAGATACTAAGTAAGGTACAATGATTTATGACATTATAAACTCATTTGTGAATTTAAATTCAAAGATATTTTCAAACACATTCTAGAAAAATCACCACTTGCAGTTAAAATTAAGTGATGCAAAGGTGAGAGAACAGCAGCACTACTCTGAATATGATCACAAATATGACTGGAAAGTTTTTGAAAATATTATTAAAAACAATTATAACATTTAGTATAACCTGATATTATAAAGATTATTTTTCTTAAATAACTTTTCTATTTAAAAAAATTAATTAATCATTATGCACTAATTTACTTAGTTACTTATTTAGACTTTATAAAACACTATTTTTAATTACTTAGTTTTATTGCTTCATGGAAATAGAAAAGTGAAATTCTCTAGTAGAATAAGGGTTGTTTTTTTGCACATTTACAACATCATTAAAAAATAATTTTTTTTAACAATTGTGATAACCTTTTTCTATTAAAATAAAATAGCTACATATTAGGGCTTTTTTCAATTACTTTTTATTTTTAAAAAAGTTAATTTTAATAAAATATAATACTAGCATGTGTTTTTCATTGGTTTCATTTCCATCAGTAACAACTACAAAATTAAGTCAATAAAGTGGAATATAATAAATTTAAGTTCCAAGTCTTGTCACATCCAAAGCTTATTTGGAAGTCAGTAGCTGATCTGGATTCTTAGTATCATAAGCAAGAATTGCTTTTAATAATAATCATCATCATCACTACATTCAGTCAATTTAGTTACTAGCTATCTTATTTAAAGTATTTGATAAACACAGATATTTACTTAAGAATACCAGATATTGTTGTAACACTAGATTACCTAAATAGTGTTACTGGCATTTGAGAAACCTGTTCCAACACTATCCAGAATCCAGAATTTATAGACTAAATTTTATTTCAATTTCACTTACTCTTTAGAAGCATTTTTCTCCTGTAAAAAAGCTTTAAAACTATGAATTAAATTCTTTTTTTACCTCATTAATTAATTCACAACATAAGATCAAAGCTTGTGAGTGGGAATAAAAAATTCCCCACTCAAGCTTGTGAAAATGGAATTTTTGTAGTTATGAAAATGTCAAACCTGACCAGAATTATAACCCAAGACCTCTGGATGTAAGGCTGAGTTGCAGCTACCACTCCACCACAGAGATTGGCAGAATTGAAGTCAGTGTTGCCTGGTACAAGATTTCAGTTCTTATATACCTGGATTTGCTTTAATTATTGACTAGCCGCAATATTACTTTTATCATTAATTTCAGTCACTTGAAGGTCTGAGCTACCAATTATATTTGACTTGAATGGTTATCATTCTACTTTGAATGGTTATGTTCTTTTGATAATTTCTATCAAAACAGTTTTAAACTGTATTGTCTTACATAGAGACGTCCTGCTTCATTAACACTGAAATTGTCCTGTAACCCCCACATATTTTTAACCTTTGTTCTGTGCTATTCGTTGATAACAATATATTTTACTTGGTTATTAATTTTGCTGAATTTGAAATGATGGTCAAATCTGTATGGTTAGCTACCAGATCTTTGAGTCCAATCATATGAAGAATTTTCCTTCCATTTTCAATGTTAATCCATTATCTGGAACGTCATAAATGATATTAATTTTATTTAAATCATTCATAATAATGGATACATAAGAAACTGTATAGTGTTTAGTTGCCAGCCTTGAAAACAAATACCAGTTAGATTGATTGTCTTTATCGACAAACTTATTTCCAACATTACTGTTAATCTGAACTTACCATTTCCTGGTTTAACAAAGCCAACTTCTTTTCAAAATCAATCTTATTTTCATTGTTATCTTTTATAAGTTCCTTTTCCAAATTTGCCCAACTTTTAGCAGCTTCTTCAAAATCTATATGGAGTGTTTGAAGATCTTGTTTTACGACACTGTTTTCATTCCTTAATCTGAATTACAAAAAAATAAGTTTGCAAAGTGAATTAAACGTACAAAATTGATATACAAATAATTTCAGTTTATAAATAAATAATGTTACTTTTAAAGAATAATAATTTATTTCTGTAAACAATAATTTAGATTGTTTGCTAAACTCCCACGCAACTACCATGAAAAAATATCTCATATGTTACCTCAATGAGTGATTGTGCCATGAAGTTTGCGAGTCACCGCATATAGTTTATTTTTCAGCTTTATATAATTAGAGCATAATTTATTTATTTACTCTTTGTTAACAGAAAACAAAACAAAATTACCCTCTTTATACAAATTAATTATTAATTATTTTATTTTATTATTTTATTTATTATTAATTATTTTTATACAAACACTGGAATGAGAAACATATTCACAAGTATTGTGTAGAAGGTATACATACTGCGCACTTTATGTTAGGAAAATGTTTTTGTATTACACCAATGACTGAATTATTTCAGTATTATTTATGCAGCCTGGGGATTTAAAAAAATAAAACTTCCAAAGATTCTGAAAACTTTCTTTTAATTTTTTTTTCTTTGAGATCCAAAAAATATTTTTATGTTACAACAGCCAGAAAACAAAACTTTTAAATATAAAAAACAACAATATAATATATAACAAAAAGAAAACTACTATCTCAGCTAACTAAAAAGTAACTTAATCTCAGCTAACTAATATTTTTAAAAAATATGTTTTATTATAATATAATTTATATATAAATTATAAAATTAAAAAAATTACAATAACATTAAATGCTATCTAAAATGTTAATATGAAGAAGAAATAAAAACACTGTTCTAAAACTTCTTTCTCATTGTCCAGGATTTGGCAAATGTTCTTAGGTAATTCAAATTTATGATGCAAGGCTGCATAACATATGCAATCCACAAGGATGTGGCTGGCACACAGTCAAGTGGCAATTGAATCAGATGAATTTACTGCTGACATCAGATAATTGTGTGTAGCTCTTGTACGTCCTATCAATTGGCAGAGGATCACTTCCTCTCTGAGAATTTTTTCTGTGGGAGGAGTCCAATGGCAATACAGTATCTTTAATATGTTGAAGTTTGTTGTCATCTGTAGCAATGCATCATCTTGCCACTTTGCATGAAGAATGAGCATTAATGACTTTATTAAGTTGGATGTAGTAACATGAGTAATGAAGTATGATTGACTACGTGTGTCTTTAGCAGCAGAATCTGCACGTTCATTACCCCAAGTTCCCACATTGCTAGGGATCCAGCAGAAACTCACTTATGTTGCGATGGTTCAACTCAGTGATTGCGTTGTAGATTTCAGTGACGACAGGATGTCTAGAATAAAAGTTTTCGAGAGTACTACACAAGTCACTACAAATAAGGATATAGCAATAGTTAGGATTAATGATATTCAAAGCCTTATTTACAGCATATAGTTCAGCAGTAAAGACACCTGTAATGCCAGATAGACCAAAATTATAGATTCTGCCATTAACAACAAATGCACATCCAACGGTATCATTTAGTTTCGATCCATCTGTGTGTACCACTGCATCTGGGTTTATCTTGAGAGGATAAGGTGAAATATTTGCTAAAAGACGATAGGCGATGTTGATTTTTTATTGTATATCATAAGGTCAAACGTAAAATTTATAAGGTTGATTTCACATGGAGGATATGAGCACAAATATGTTGGAAGAATAGAATGTGTGTCAACATTTATAGTGTAGTAGACATCGGATACAAACACCTACAGTGGCAGTACAACGTGGATGGTCCTCATACCTTCTTAAATTAGAATCCCCAAGGAGTGAATCAAAAGCCGGTTTATTTAGCTACCCTTTGAGACAGGCAAAATAAGATACCAAAAGCTGGTCCCGTCTATCCCAAAGTGATGGCTCATCGCAGTCAACAAGTAAGGTTGTGACAGGGCTTGATCTAAATACAACTGTGGTAAGCCGAAGGAAAGGATGATGTACAGCATCCAGCATTTTAAGCACTGTACGATGCGCTGAAGAGTAGGCGACAACCATAATCTAAACGGGAATGAACTAAGAAATAATAATAACTTATCAGACATGACCAATCAACTCCTCAATTGATGTTGCTTAGGACTCGCAGCATATCTAAAAGTTTGGAACATTTTGTTTTTAATTCTTTTGGTGTGTGTCCCAAGTAAGGTGACTTATCAGAAAATAAACCTAAAAACTTGACATCAGGAGAGATAGCAATTAGCTCTCCATTGAGAAGAACTTACAGAGTGAAAGGGTCCTGCAGGTGAGAAAAGATACACATTTTGTTTTTTAAGGTGAAAAAGTGAAGTCTGTAACCTTGGTCCAAGCTTCAAGGTGAAATATAGTGTTCTGTAATAATCTCTCTGCTGTGGCTATTGAACAGGACATAATATTTTTATTTTTAAAAGAAAAATGTTTATAGTCAAACTTACTCAAATTTAATAGTTTATGTGTCGTCCTTTGTTTTGATTATCTCATTAATCCTCTTTGGCATTGATTCCATTAGAGTAGAACAATGATTTTTGATCATTGTTGAACAACAATGATCTCAAAACCAAACCTATATCTCTCAATCAGTAAGATCAGTTTTTGTGCTACAATTCATTTTCCCAAATCTTCTTTTTAGTATGGCCCATAAATTTTCAATGGGATTCAGGTCAGGAATCTCCTACCCATAAGAGCACTCTTCAGTTTTTAATTTTTGAAGAAATCTGTTACTTTTGCACCATGACATGTGACATGGTGCAAAGTCTGTTGGAAAATGAGTTCTACGTTCTTCTACATAAGTGGGACTATTTTTCTTAGGCATATATTAATGTATTGGTCTGATTTCTTCATCCCTTCCAAAGGCATAAGTGCTCCTGGCCCTTCATGTGTAAGAAATCTCCAAAACATATTTTGGCTCGGTGTTTGGGAGCTTGTTGCAGGTGTGCTGGCGTAATAGTCTTCTCACCTGCTGACTTATAAATATAGGCTACTCTCTCCTCTTGGACAAAGAAATGAGTCTTGTCTGAAAAAAAACTTTTTTCCACATCTCAGTATTCCATTCTTTATGTTCTTTTGCTCCTTTAAAGTCTTTTTTGTCTTCATAACCTGCATCAGTAACTGCTTCTTTTTAAATTTCAAAGCAATCCTTCCCACTGCCAACAATCTTCTATAAACCGTCATATCAGAAACATCCCTACTAAGGTAAACAGCTAACAATTGTGGATTAATTTTGCTTTTTCTTATTACTAATCAATCCTGCGAAGGCATGGTTTTCTTTTTCTATCCACATTTTCCTTTTCTATTTGGAGAGACAGAAGCTGTTTCCCTAAACCTTTTCACGATTTCAAATACAGTATCTAATCTGACACTACACTCACTGGCAATATGTCTGAGTCATTTGTGTGTGTGTGTGTGTGTGGACAGAGCAACAATTTTTGACAGCTTTTGTGGGGTTATATCCATTGTATTAACTAGAAATAAGTAACAAACTTATAACAAGTCTAAGAATACCAAACAACATACTGCTCTAGCCTGATATACAAATTTAGATTAAATTTACGCAGGGCCTGCCATTGATTGCTAATAGTGTTTTGGCAGTCATCATTCCACTAAGAAGTGGAAAGCCATTTAGGGTTTCCAAATGTTTGTGGGATATATCTACTAGCACTTTCAAGTACCAGGGATGTAAAAGAGGTAGGTAAGTTAATGACGGACATCTGCACCATTGTCATACTGTGATAGGAAGGCTTTATGGTAACAATTCCAATTTGCTTTTTCATCCATCTCAATGGCCTCTTGTTCATCTTGTGGTTGACACAAACAGCAATAATAATTGATGTGTGGTTACTGCTATAAAAGTCATCACAAACAGACCAATTAAAACGAGGAAGTAAACTCTATAAGCATAAGGAAAGACTGATGTTGACAATATATCAGACGATAAGGACATGAAAGTGTATGATCCATAATACAGTACATAGAGACCTAACTAGTCTAGTTAGATCTAATCTATATAGTCTTGTCTCACTCTGTCATATTTCCTAGAGAGGAAGAGAAAAAATGAGCCCAAGAAATATGGTGGACATTAAAGTTTATTACTATTAACGATGGTGGTGGAATCTGTGTTCAGGAGATTTGACATGTCTAGAGCATTGAATTCAGAGTTTGATGAGAGATACACATTGCAGTTATGCAATCTGGATGGAACAGATATATTTACAGCAACAGCAGGAATGAGGATAGCTAGTGGTATCCTTAGAGCCAACACCTCATTCCACATGAAAACAGCTACTCCACACTTTCTCTGCTGTCTACAAGACAGTCTTATCTCTCAAAGAAATAGCCTCTCAATGTCACTGCATCTTATTGTAGGATGTGCGTTTCTTGGAAGCACATTATTAATGGTTGAAGTGCAAGTTTCAATACTTTTGACATCTTTAATGCGGGATTGAAGACCACAAACATTCCACTGAATAATGTTCATGAATAAAGGTAACTTATAGATACAGAATCATAGATAAATATGTAAAAAATTAGTTGTACATGATCAGGTTATTCTTTCAAATTTTATATTTTAAAAATCTCCGATGACCTGGAGTCAGGCAGTTCTTCAACCATACTCTCCAGTATACGAGGACAGAGACTTTTAGAGAGATCCCACTAGCGTTAGTTTCACTAGCTGCAATACAGACTTCTTATTCATCCTCATTAGCTTTGAAATCAGATAACATCTGAACAAGTTTCTTCAGCTCATTGCAGGATCTGCACTATTGGATACCTGCTTTTACAGGGCCTTTACTTGACATAGCGGCAGTGAAAGAAACACCTGGTTTAACCACAATTCAAGAGTTCAGCGTCTTATATTCCCTTATGCGGCTGGGGATGACACATATAATCTGCTTCATACAGATTTAGAGAATTGCCTTCTTTCCTTTAATAGTTCCTTAAAAATTTTCAGTTTGCACATTTGTCATCTTCTTGGCAGTTAGTATCACTGTAGCCTTTATTAGCACATATCTCAGTTTTCAAGCAAGAAGTTTTGGTCTGGCCAAATACCTGGCATTTGAAACCTTCACGGATTTCCGCTCTGCTGTTTTATTATACATTTCACATCTACAACTTCTTGGGTTCGAAGCTCATCAGCTAGGACAATTACATCCATCTCCAGAAGGTCTCTGCAAAATATTTGCAGTGTTTTGTGGCACCGCACTTATGTTTATACCGCCCATGTTAGTAATATGTAAGAGAGATTGACTCTGCTCATCATTATAAGTTTCAATTAGTATGGATCCATCTCTTTTTTTACATTTTTCCTGCACATGAACCACATGAACGGAAAGACGTTGTTTTACTTTGTTTTCTACAATACTGATATCCTCATCAGACAAAGCTGATTAAGGCCTTTTCACAAGATTGGTTTTTTCAGATGGACCACCAACCATCATAGGATTTTCTTCTGGACTAATAATTTTGGTCCCTTGAGCATTTCTTTTAATCAGTTAAATAAAATTTATAAATTGGTATAATACTATAAATACATAAGTAATTTAGTCCTAAAAATCAAATGAGATATCATCAATTGCAATTTTTTTTTAGTAAAAATATGTATTTATTACATTAATATTATATCATAGTAATTTGTAAAATTTAACATATTTAGGTGGTAAAATCATTACTTAACTGCACAACATATCAAATTTTTCATCAATAAAACTGCACTTAACATTAACTTCATTAATGAACAAATAGAAATTCAAAATCTATATTTATTTGAATTCTTAATTAATACTATATTTTAATCATGAAATTTTCATACAAGATACTAACATTTTTTTCAGTAGCCTACAAATATGTAGACATACTGAATAAAGTGTTAATGGACAATCCAGTAAAGTACCCTGAAATTGTTCAAGACAATCACCTGACAAGTTGAAATATGCATACATTAGGATTATACTAAAACAAGGTTATTAAAAGTCCTTGTTATACCAAATTATTCTTCGACAGAAGATGAACCCTTGATATCGTATCTGAATGATGAGATAAAGCAGCAGTCAATGCAATTGTTGCATTTATTATCTCACTGACCTAAGTTCAAACAAGAACGTTAAATAAATAAGCTTAAGGTTACTGTTTTTTAAGTCGAAAGGATGTCTTGCTTGCTGAATATAGCGATCATGGGACTACTAAGTGCTAATACATTTGTGAAATACTGAAAATTCTTATAAGAGAT